>NC_068381.1:23424778-23666044 GCF_023724105.1 Carassius gibelio
ACTATTGAAGACAAAAGCGATGACCCTCGGTACCTCTCAGGCTGACATGTTGATGGGATGTGATATCTGATTTAAGTGGGCGTGGTGTGTGTAAGGTAGAGAGGGCATGACTGATGATAGTGTCCTGATCCAGTCACGACGCTATTCTCAGCCTGCGCTCCAGCTGAGTAATCAACTTTATTTTAAAAAATAATTTATATATTTTATATTCAAACTGAAAACATGATGTGATTAACACTCAAGTCATTCAAGTCATCGTGTCTCAAGTCAAGTCAAGTCCCGAGTCTTTAACTTCCAAGTCCGAGTCAAGTCTCAAGTCCTAAAAATAGCGACTCGAGTCGACTCGAGTCCAAGTCACCAAGTCACAAGTCCCCATGTCTGATATGCGGGGTATTTAAATCTCAAATCCGCAAATCTCGCAGTAGCGGTGGGATTTACCCTAACCGCGAGATTTGCGGTCCCGCGGGAGCCCAACACCAAATTCTAGCGCATTAACCTATGGAGAAGCAGTGAAAATTAGGCTATCAGTCTCAATGCTGGTAAGGTGCAAATTCAAAACAGATTTACAAAATAATTTTGACACTTCTCCAGGGGCGTAGATTACGCTGGGGACATGTCCCCCCACTTTATATCACAGAAATCTGTTCCCTGCACTTTTTCGGTCAAGTGTGTTCGAATAGAGGTTTTCAGGAGCTGGTGTGAATAAGTATAGATTTAAACTCAACGAGACAGGATAGTCTGCGCATGACCTGATATTTTATTTGGACCCAGAAGGCGAGATGAACATCAAGGAGCCCTAAACACACTCATGAAGTGTGTGTTTCATTCATACTTGAAAACGGAGGGGTCTCTCACACAGAAAATCATACCAGGAAACTCCTAATATGGGCAAAAGCATCCAGCTATTGCTGTATGAAAACAGATGTTTTCACAGAAAAACAAACACTTTTGGAAACATGAACACATTAAACATACGATTGTGACAATATATGTTTTTTCGAGTCATCTCCAGCAAGTGATAAATAAAGTATATGAACAATGCAGAGCTACATATTTAAATATGCATGCTAAATATGTCCAGCAGTTACATATTTCTATGCCAATTAAAAGCTAGACATTAGAGAAAATACGTTTTTGAACAGTGAACGTTTTTTTTTAAAAAGTCTCTTCTGTTCACCAGGCTTGCATTTATTTGATCCAAAGTACAGTAAAACAGTAATGGCAAGTCACCTTTATTCATATAGCGCTTTTAAACAAAATACATTGCGTCAAAGCAACTGAACACAATTCATTAGGAAAACAGTGTGTCAATAATGCAAAATGATCTTCAAACGTTCTCACCGACTATCAAACTAAAAGTCCCTACCAAATAAAGGACCCTATCTAACAAAACATACCCATGCTCCAATAGCACAACAAATTAGATTAACCTAAACTCAAAAATGGCTCCTACATAGCCGACTCCTTATAGCTACTGCAGGAAGCAAGCTATAACTAACTAAATGTAATTTTCCAAGGAGCCATATATTATTCCCTTAAACTCATTATGCATTATTCACAAGAATAAATGAGTGCAAAGATTCAGTGTATGCATCTGTATGACAATGTGTGCACGTGCGCAAGTTCATTCATATCTCACTCAGCTTTAGATTGCTGGCCTTCTACTAGCAAGCAGATCTTACTGATAGGTCTGTCAAGCTGGCTTGTTTTGGTTTGAAGCCGTACACTGCGGACCAAACCTTTGGAGTCAGGGAAGGCTTCAGTGACTCTAGCCAGCATCCATGATCCTCTTGGCGCCGTGCTATCGGCTACTAGCACGACGTCTCCTGGACAGAAGTTGCGTCTGACACGAGACCATTTTTGCCGTGTTTGCAGAAGAGGGAGATACTCTCGGACCCAGCGTTTCCAAAATAAGTCGGCAATGTACTGGATCTCTCTCCAACGACGTCTGGTGTAAAGATCTTCTTTCACGAACAAACCTGGAGGTAGAACAGGCTGCACCTTAAGCTGCAGTATATGATTAGCCGTTTACGACTCCAAGTCATTTGGGTTATCAGAAACAGTTGTGAGTGGACGGCTATTGAGAATGGCCTCAACCTCACACATTACTGTCTGAAGGCCTTCATCATCCAGATACTGCTGACTGGTGACTGACCGTAACGTCGTTTTGATCATGCGAATCAACCTCTCCCATATCCCTCCATAATGGGCACCATGGGGAGGATTAAACGTCCATTTCACTCCCTTTTGGAGCAGACTTTTTTCAATTTGTTGCATGTTCCAAGATTTTAAAGACTCTTTTAGTTCCTTTTCAGTGGCAACCAAGTTTGTTCCATTATCTGACCGCAACTCAGACACTGGTCCTCTTCTGGCAATGAAATGTCTGAAGGCATGAATGTAAGAGTCAGTATCAAGAGAATGTGCAACCTCCAAGTGTATAGCACGGCTGGTAAGACGTGAAAATCACGCCATATCGTTTTACAATGCTGCGGCCTCGTTTTACTTCTAATGGCCCAAAATAATCAACCCCTGCATGCGTGAAGGGCGGAAGGTCAGGGGTCAACCTGTCAACTGGCAAGTCTGCCATTTTTTGTTCACCTGCACTCAACTTGACTCTTCTGCACTTGGTGCATTCATAAACTACCTTTCTGGCCAGAGTGTTGGCGCAAGGAATCCAATATCTTTGTCTGAGTTTGGAAAGCATGAAATTTCTTCCACCGTGTCCAACTTCTTGATGGATGTGCTGAAGTAAGAGTTTGGAAACGTAATGGTCCTTAGGGAGAACAGCAAGGGTGTTTCTGCTCAGTGGGCATTGCCATATTACTCAGACGCCCACCAACCCTTAAGATGCCATTGGCCATCAGAGGATCTAACCTGTAGATGGAGCTGTTTCTATTTACATTTTGCATGCCTTTCTGCAAACAGGCTATTTCTTGTGGGAATCCCTGCCTTTGGCAAAACTGTAAGATTGCGACCTCAGCATCCTCTAGTTCACTGATTGATAGAACATATGGACCTGTCCTTTTCATGTTTTCCTTTTCTTGTGGTCATGATATGTCTGTTTAGATCTCAGAGCAGTCAAATACCACACGCAAGCTCCCCTTCTTTGGGTGAAACACACCATGGTGCGGAATGTACCACACTTTTCCATTTTCCTGCATCAACTGGTCTTGGGGTACAAGTTCAGCATGTCCACATGATAGTACCATTTCCATAAATGCCCTATACTCATTATGAAAGTCACTATTCCTTTGCAACTTTCTTTTTAAAGACATCGCTCATTGCTCTGCCATGTGACGGTTGTTTGGCATCATAGGATTATCCTTCTTGAATGGCAAAGGCAATTGATAATGTCCATCCAAAATTTCAACAGAGCTATCCATTATCTGCATGAATTTGTGGTCCTCTACCGACATTTGTTTCTTCTCCTCATAACTCTTTTCTGGGTAATCATGGTTGTATTGCTGAATCAAAAGTTCACTCAGGTTATCAACAGAAATCCGATGTGCATGAACCTATTTCTGACCTTGCTTGTTGATGCATGCATCCTCATTGTGGAGAAGTCCATTCACCAACCAACCTAGCAGTGTTTTAACAGCAAAGGGTCCATTACCCTGGCTATTGATAATTCTCCAAGGTTCCATCAATTTGGGTGCATTAATCCCAATCAGAAGGTCAATCCCAGCATTAATGTTGGGAATATAAACATCTTGAAGATAAGGCCATTTTCGAATATCTTCTTGTCTGGGGATATGTTCTCTGTTGACTGGAATTTCTTGCTGAGTGTAAACTTAGGGTAATTTTATAAATTCCTTTCCTTCCAAGCTACACACTTCCAGGTCCTTGACTACCAGGCTGTTAACAAGTTTCTTTTGCCCCATAGTGCGCAGAAGTATTTGTTGATGTTTCCCATTAGCATTCAAGTTCCTCCTAAGTTGTTCTGTGCAAAAGGTTGCGGAACTCCCTGGGTCAAGGAAAGCGTATGTTTGAACTACACGATTTGAATTACTCATTTTGACTTGAACTGGTATTATTGCAATTGTACAGTGTTTATCACTACAATCAAGTGCCTCTGTTTACAGCTAAACCAACCCGCTGCTCACTGCCTTCTTGTCTGAAGGACCTGCATTACTCTGCTCTTTCAATACGTTTTGAGGTATATGCAAGATAGTTGGATGCAAAAATAGACAAACCTGTTCAATTTGTTCAAAATTACAAGTTAAACTCATGTGTCCTTTAGCAAGACAAAGCAAACACCTTTAGTCTTTAGCAGCTCAACTCGTGCGTTGTGAGACTTCTTCATCAGCTCTTGACATGACACAATCTCATGCTCACCATTACAGGCAGGACAGAGTTTTGATGAACTGTTTTTGGGCACGTGCTCTCTGGGTTGTTCTTTGGTGCAACTGATACTGTTGTTGCGAAACTGCTCCCTCTGCTCTTCTGCATGGAACTCATTGGCTTGCTACTGTTAGCGGCTGTTTTTGGTGACCTTCTGTTTGAGGAGCCGTCTTGGAGGTTACCAAAGACTGGGTCTTGTAGAATCCTGACCTGCCTTTCCAGGAAGAGGACAAGATCAGAAAACGTGGCTCTTGCTCCTGTTCGTTCCCTGATGTCAAAGGCATGTGATCTCCATTTCTCTTTCACGTTGTAAGGCACCTTGTAGATTAAAAGCCTCAGGTTTAATGGAAGGTTCAGCTCATCCATGTACCTTAAGGTACGCATTACATTGCAGCATCCACGGAGGAAAAGAGCATAACTGTACAGAGCTTCTCCATTGTCTGATGGGATATTATTCCAATTTAAGGCTTTATCCATAAAAGCATTAGTAATTTTAAATTCATCTCCAAAATGAAGTTCCAATAGCCGTTTTGCCTCTGCATATCCTCTATCTGCATCCATATGAAGGCAACTTCTGACCAGTTCCTTAGGTTGGCCAGAGGTGTATTGCTCAAGGTAATATAGTCTGTCTTGGCTATTGCTGGTGTTTTTCTCAATACAGTGTTCAAATGCCTGGATAAATTGTCTGAAGTTCAGAGGTTCACCGCTAAACATGGGTAGATGCCTAGTTGGAAGTAATGTCATTTTCTGTTGCTGTGCAATAAGATCAGCAACAGCTCCTAGGTTACTGGTATCTGAGCTTAAAGGTGCATGTGGAAAGGAAGTACCTGCAGCTGCTTGACTGGTTGGATTCATTTGTAAGGTCTGAACAAGCCTTTGTGGCCTTGCATCCTGTGTTAAAACCTTTTGCAATGGTGTTTTGGGAACAGTAGAAATTCTTGCGTATTCCACTGGTGAGGGTTCTGGATGAACATGTTTCTTGGTTCTGTCGTAATTGCTCTCCAGATACGCATTCATGTCATTTCCTGGCAACTCTGAAACTTCTGTCGATATGATTTTAGAGTTCATAGATTCAGCATCAATGCTCTGTAACACTCGCACCTTTGCATTAGCTGCAGCCAACTCAGTTTCATGTTCAACTCTTTCCATTGCATTTTGCACTTTAATTTCTTCCATTTCCAAGGCATGTTTTTTCTTCAGTCCTTCAGTACGTTGCAATAGAGCTGCCTTTTAATCTTCAGCTTTTAAACGTGCGGAAGACACTGACGAAGATTTTGAGGCAACACTGGCACCAGAACGTGAAGGTTCTTCTTTACTTGCACGTGCTGCCACAATGGATATACTGTCAAGAGGAGACACCACAATTTGGGAATCAGCTTTGAGCACTCTTCCACCTTTCTACCTCATTCAAAAATGTTTCAGAGGTTTGCATCTTTGGTTGGTACCAATCATCATTGTCACTTTTCTTTTCCTCTTCTTCATACAGCACTTGCACAGATTGATGCACATCTTTAAATTCGTCCAGTGCCACATGGAGTTGTTCAATGCCTGTGTCAACGGCTTCAATATCTCCACCTTTTAATAATTCCTTTAACTCATTCATTCTACGTGTACACACGCCAAGTTTTCCTCTGCGTGTTGCGCAAAGCTCTTTAAGTTTGTCAGCAGCCATATTTAGCTTTTTTTTTTTTTTTTTTTTTGAGAACAACAACAACAACAACAACAACAACAAAAAATCTTTTCTTTTCAAAAAATTAAACACAGCACATGGCTTCAACTCAGTTGATTCTCATCTGGCTTCATTTAAGCTCCAGTGGCAAATCCAGTAACAAACGATAATGCACTCCAATAGTGAACTTGAAAAGGTAAATTCTCAAAAGATCCAAAACTCTGATCTTGTCAACTCCAAAGTATCAAAAAATTTATTGTATATGTATTGGCAGACCACTCTTAGCTGGGACGTATTGCTTAGCTTCTTTGACAAGCTATCCAACACAGAAAAACTTAAATTGTACCTTTTTTGAGGTGGATGAGACGGGATTCCAGCCGATAGATAAACAGGGCAGGTAAGCAGAGCAAGGCAGGCAGCAGGCAGGTAAGTAGGTTGGTAGTAGCAGACAAAGCATGGACTCCAGTAGTCCAACAAACGATTGGTAAGTGGTTGAAATAAATGGTTTGTAAAAAAGGCACAACTTAATATCAAAAATAATGTCCAAATAGTGTTCAATAGTGATTCAATTAATTCAGTATAGATTCTTTAGCGATTCAATAGCGATGTAAAGAACTGTATGCTTAATACGTTCCAACAGCTTCCTATATTCCTTTTGTTTTAGAAAGGTGAGAGGCGGCTATCTTTATCTTCAAACGTTCTCACCAACTATCAAACTTCTTCTTCTTCTTCTTTCGGGTTTAATGGCGGTTGGCAACTAATCTCAAAGGTGCATTACTGCCACCTACTAGATTGGAGTGTGGGTATTAGAATGACATAAAAAAGAGGTGAAGAAAAATTTAATTAGTAAATAAAAGAAGTAAAAACTTATATAAGACCTTTACAAACGAAAATTCCTTCCTATTAAATTCTTTCACTTAACCCAGTGTTTTTCAAAAACAAAATTAATAAATTGTGTATACTCCCAGATGCTTTCCCTAATAAATGCTCAAGTGTCATGCTTTGTTCATCCATCTGTGCCTTTAATTCTGCCCGATCTTCTTCATATTTTTTCAGTCTAACAATATATGCTTCACTGTCTCTTGCACATTACACTCAGTGCATAATCTAGTGTGATGTTTTCCTATTTTGTGCAATGTTGTATTTAAACCAGTGTGACCAATTCTAAGACGTGAGACTAACATCTCCTCCCTAGGGTTTCTGCCCTTCCTCATTCTTGTGACTACTTGATTTTGTATGCTGTGTAGATGACGTCCTGTATCCGCTGTGTCCCAATATTCTTGCCATATATTTAGAGAATGTTGCTTTATGATGGTTTTGACCTCTGCTCTGATTATTGGTACTTGTACATCTACTATTTCATGCTTTATATAATTTTTTGCTAGCATATCCACAACTTCGTTTCCTTCCACCCCCACATGAGCAGGAACCCAAAGGAAGGAGACAACAGCTCCCTTATTATGAAGTGTGAGAAGCAAGTGAAGTATTCGATAAATCAGGTCTTGCCTACATGACGCTCTCCCAGATTGAATGCTTAATAATGCTGATAAACTGTCTGAGGCTATAATAACACCTTGACTCTGATGATTTTTTTTCCCACCCACTCTAATGCCAGTAAAATTGCTATCAACTCCACAGTGTAAACTGACAGGTAGTCTGTAGTCCTCTTTTTGACTACTACTTCATACCGAGGAATATAAAATGCTGCACCAGTATGGCCTGTTTCCGGCTGCTTTGATTCATCCGTGAAAATGAATAAATCCTCCTGATACTGCTCTACATAGTTTTGAACTATTATCCACTGTGGCATTATTTTTGAATTTTCTTTTTAGTATTTGTTGTAAGCTTACATTTACAGATGGTTTTATAAATTTCCAGGGTGGTATATTTGATATTGCCACAGTGGGTCCTATTTGCAACTGATTGAGACCTGCATTTTGAGCCTTAGCATCCCCCACCCATTCGAAACTGTAAAAATTGTTTTTATTATGCTCTGCGCATTCTTGCAAGACAGTTTTTGTGGGGTGCACCATACTATGTCCTTGTAAATTAGCCCAATATGCCAACATCATCTTGACCCTCCTAATACGTAGCGGCATCTCTCCTGCCTCCACCTGTAAAGCGGTAACTGGTGATGTTTTAAATGCCCTAGTACAAATCCGAAGTGCCTGTGCCTGCTCCATATCAAGCTTTTTAAGGTTAGATTCCGATGCCGACATATACGCTAAGGAACCATAGTCAGAGGCAGTTCTCATGAGAGCCTGATATATGTTTATTAGCGAAGCTCTACTTGCTCCCCAGTCTCGCCCTGATAGACATCTCAACACGTTGTTGATCTTCTTACATTTATTTTTGACCTTATCAATATGCTGACACCAAGTCAACCTATCATCAAAGAGAACTCCTAGAAACCTCACCACCTTAACCTGTTCCAAATCCTGTCCATACAATTTCAGTGGCACTACTTTGTGGCGCTTAGAGAAGCATATAACTTTAGTTTTTGGAATTGACCATTATCATTTTCCACTATATGCATACTTGAATACTCTGTACCAACCTTAACTTGTATTGTTCTTCTGTCCAGGAAATCTAATACCCAACCAAATAACTTACCTTTTATTCCTAATTTGACAAGTTTTATAAGAAGTCCATCCTTCCACAGCATATTATATGTTTTTTCAACGTCAAAAACCACAGCAATTACACTTTCCTTATTAGTTTGTGCTTTCCTTCTGCTTCTAAGCACAAAACAGAATCCATTGTTCCCCTACCCTTACGAAATCCAGACTGATATGTTGAAACGAGACCCTTACTTTCCATATAGTAACTTAACCTATCTGTTACCATCCTTTCCATGACTTTCCCTAATTGTGATGTTAACGCTATAGGTCTGTAACTTGACAGGTCTAAAGCATTCTTACCAGGTTTGAGTATTGGGACTATCACTGCCTGTTTCCATTCAAGTGGGATTCTACCTTCATTCCATATCATATTGATCAGCCTTAATACTACCTCCAGTGATCCATCTCTCATATGCCCTAGCATGCTATAACTTTTAGCATCTTTCCCTGGTGTTGTTTGTCGTGCATTTAGGATAGCCCTTTTTAATTCAAACATAGTAGGCAGGTCCATATCTCCTCCTGGTGCAAATCTACTGTCTTTCATTCCAGGATTTTCCAACAATATCTGCTTCCTATACTGGTTATCTATTGCGGACAAATTTCCAGAACTGTGGATTTTCACAAAAGTTTCTACCAAAAGCTCTGCTTTTTCTGCATTACTAACTGCATTCTTATTATTGCTACATACCTTTCGACCTTACGACCTTTCTACCTAATCCACTCATTCTTCTGATTGTTCTCCATATGTCTGACAACTGAGTTTCACTTCCAATTTTATTGCAATACTGTCTCCAATACACACGTTTGACTGACCTTATCATTTTCCTAACTACTGCTTGTGCCTTTTTGTAGCTAATTAAAGTTTCCAGTGTGTGATGAGCTTTAAGCTGCCTAAATACTTTATTTCTTTTTTTAACTGCTATTCTACAGCTCCCACCACGGCACACTTTTTCCCTGTTTATTTCCTGTACTTTTTGGAATTGTTTCTTCTGCTGCTTGTATAATGGTTGCACTACTACACTATTCATTTCCTCCACATCTGTTATATCTCTACTCAGTATTTCCACACACTTACTCTCACTAACTTCTTTAAATGTCTGCCAGTCAGCTTTATCCAATTTCCACCTTGGTATTTTCACTTCCTCTTCCTGGTGTACCTCTATGCCAATCCTAGTTGACTATCAAACTAAAAGTCACTACCAAATAAAGGACCCTACCTAACAAAACATACCCATGCTCTAATAGCACAACAAATTAGATTAACCTAAACTCAAAAATGGCTCCTACAACAAACATAAAATTATACACATGTATTTTTTCCTCACATTCTTTCTTGTAACTCTTCCCTCTCATTGACACAGCTGACTGAAAGGCTCATTATGCAGCTCATTATGTGGGCCTTTGTCTTCTCAGGTGTAAATCACAATGATATATATGATAGTTGATGCCTACTCGCATATGATTTTCACATAAATTAGGAAGAAAAATTCTAGGCTACAAGCTCCAGTTCTCAAAAGTCCTGGGAAACGTTGTTCTGTATCTGTTTTATGGCCTTATTCAAGTGATTTAACATTTTTAGTTTTTCACTAACCACGCATAAACGTTGTTTTCTCAAAAACACAATCATGTAAATACATGCTGCTCACGTATTAGTATAGCCCAGTTTGTGCTGATTTCTGTGAGATTAGACTTTAACCATTTAGATATTTATAAGAAACTGAAAAAAGCAAAAATGTCGGGGCATGACAAAACTTATACAAGCCCTATGTGCTGATGTGTGATGTGTTGGTTTAAAGGGGGGGTGAAATGCTCGTTTTCACTCAATATCCTGTTAATCTTGAGTACCCATGGAGTAGTACTGCATCCTTCATAACTCCAAAAAGACTTTATTTTTATTATATTTATAAGAGAAAGATAGTCTGTACCGATTTTTCCCGGGAAAACACGAGCGCCTAGAGGCGTGACGTGTGGGCGGAGCTAAAGAATCATGAGCGCCAGTAGGCTTTTGAGTTGAGCGCATGTGGAAACTGTGACACAGATCCAGAGGCTGAAATGTAACAAGAGCAGCATCAGCAAAGGCGGTATGCTATGTGGTATGTACTGAAACTGTATATATTTGCTTAGCGGTTTTGGAAAATGACTAAGTTCCACTTTATGTCGTCTTTTTTTTTTTTTTTTTTTTTTTAAGCTGTACATGTGGAAAGTGCAGTTTGATGACAACATCGCATGTTGTTTACTTTATGTGCTTACGCGCCGAGAGCTAAGTTAACAACACAGAGATATTTGAAGCAGTTTTACTCACCGCATGCGTTTCCAACACACGATCGTGACCCTTTTCCGTTGGGACTGCATTATCCTTAAGAAATAAACGATGTGCAATCCGAAATGCAGGGAACAAACAAAAACACTTGCACAACTCCATTGATGCTCTGTAAAAATAAACTCCATCCACTGGTCCCTTAATGCTGTTTCTCTTTTGGTAATCTGTGCAGGGTTGTCTTGCCCTGGCAACCAAAAACACACTTCTTTTGTGACTTTTCGTGACGCTCTCGCTCTGATCAGGCTGTGCTCAGCCTCTCAGTGCTCTGCTATACTGGAGCGCGCGCTCTTCTGCCGGAGAGCTTAGGACCCATATAAGGATCCATACTCGAAAAAAGCTTTCCGAAACTTGTGACAAACCGGAAGAGGTTTTTTTTGGAACAAAAATACTCCTTCAAACGTACAACTTAATTTTTGAAACTTTGTCCATGTTTAGCATGGGAATCCAACTCTTTAACAGTGTAAAAAACTCAGTATGCATGCAATTGTCAGGGTTGAATACACAATGGCAGGGTTAGGGTGACAAATAAAAAAAAAAACAAACAGGGAAGGGGAGGAGGCGGGACCACAAAGTTCATGGGGGACAGACCAGGGTGGGTGGGTGGGTGGGGCAAGAGTCTTAGGAGGACGGGACGAAGGCTGACAACGAGGGGTCCGGGCAGGTCTGGGTGGTGAGGGGTCTCGGGACAGAGGACATGACAGGACAGAGGACATGACAGGAGCAGACACAGGACGCGGGGCAACACTTATGGGACGCGGGGAGACAACATCTACTGGGCACGGGGAGACCACATCTACTGGACATGGGGGGATAACAGGACACGGGGAGACAACGGCTGGACACTCTGGATTTCTGGGGACAGGGTCTGGGGACAAGACAGGACTGGCGGGGACTTCTAGGATCTGGACAAGACGAGACAAATGATCAGACAAGGCTTTAGCAGCTATGATAACCGGCATCTCCTTACGAGATGAGACAGACTGTAGTAGAGTTTCTGCTGCAGAGTCGGCCGCGGCTCTCTCCTCCGCCTTCACGACTGCAGACTTGAAAACAGTTCTCTTATTTGCCGGTTTGGGTTCAAGGGTCACCGCTGCTGGCTCGGGCACGCCAGCGCTCACCGCTGCTGGCTCGGGCACGCCAGCGCTCACCGCTGCTGGCTCGGGCACGCTGACCGCTGCAGGAGGAGACCGAGTCGCAGGACCGGGAGACCCCTTCTTCCTCCTCTTCCTCCTAGGCCGCGGTGCAGAGGTCACAGCTGGGACAGAGACGGGTTGGGGAAGTTCGGTCTCAGGCAGGGCGGACTCTGACGCCGACGATTCCGAGGCTGACTCCCACGAAAACCGTCTCCCTCGCTTGTTGGGGAGACTGAAGGTAGTGGGAGGTGCCTCAGGATTCTGGGAGGGACTTGCCTGATCCCCAGGGTTGCCACGGCCAGGACACGACCCTCTGGAATCGTTGGCAGCTGGGTAGGTGGAGGGGACCTCTGTGGCTCCTCCTGGGAGAGGCTCTCCCACAGCCGGGCATAATTTTGGAGGATCCACTCCCCCTCGGGCGAGTATGGGAGGGTGACCCCCCTTCCTGTCGGTGGGGGGGATGACATCCAGCACTGCCTCCGGAACTCCGCCTGTCGCTGCAGCTCGGAGGCCCTCCTGCCTGCTGAGTTCCTTTGTGGTCGGTTCATTCTGTCAGGGTTTGGTAAGGGAGGAACTCAAGTGCAGACAGGGATCACAACACACAGGATTTATTTAATACAAAAAGGGGAAAACAACACCCACGAGGGGGAAAACAACAGCTAGGGCGGAAACTAAACAACTTAACAAGACAGGATTGACATGACAAACAAACTCTTAACACTAACTACAACCAAACACTCACGGTAATACAAGGACTTCAGAGGTACAGCACAATCACAAATGTGGCACAATCTCAGTGGAACAATCACAATGAACCGACGCAAGACAGAGCACACTAGGAGATCTAAATAGGGGGAACAATTAAGACACGACAGGTGACACAGATAGGACAATCACGACAAGACTAGGATAACAAGGGGGGCGGGGCAAGGGAACGAGACAACACAAGCACATGGCCCAAAGACAAGGCCATGTGCTTGTACACAAAAC
This sequence comes from Carassius gibelio, assembly GCF_023724105.1. NCBI lineage: Eukaryota > Metazoa > Chordata > Actinopteri > Cypriniformes > Cyprinidae > Carassius > Carassius gibelio. The sequence goes on from NC_068381.1 coordinate 23,437,853, forward strand.
ACGGGTCTGCCATGATCCTGCCTCAAGACTAGGAAAAATCAAGGACACGAGGGCAGAATCATGACAGAAATAGCATTTCACCCCCCCTTTAATGATGATCAGTGATTGTGATGTGTGTAATGTGATGATGGTTCGATGATGATCAATGATAGTCATGTGATGAGTGTGATTTTATGGTTTAATGATGAACAGTGATAGTGATGTGGTGGTGATGATGTGAAGATGTGTGTGATGTGATGATGGTTTAGTGATGGTGATGTGCTGATGTAATGTGATGGTTTAATGATGATTGGTCATAGGGATGTGCTGATGTGTGTATTGTGTTTTGTTCACAGAATCCTGTGAATCCTGCTATTGATTTCACTCAGACACCACCAGGAATGCTGGCACTAGACAACATGCTTTACCTTGCCAAAGTGCATCAGGACACGTATATAAGAGTAAGAACACACATTCATAACTGTCATCTTTTGTTTTCTAAGTATTTTCTCAAACATTGTGCCCTCTTTGTAATTGTTGAGTAAAATAAATCAGGTAAAAACATGGTCATCTATAATAACAATACTAGAGTAATAATAAAACATTATAATATTGTATCATTCTAAGAGAATGATTATATTATATCATTATATTGTATTATCATTATCAGACAGTCATCTGAGTGAATCAAAGCCAGATCTGTAATGTTGATGATGCCGGTAGAATGTGTGTCATTGTGATAGAGTTAATTGTTGACAATCATATGACTGTTTGACTAGGGGAGGTGAAGGCACTGCAGTTATTTACAATAGTATAAAACAAAACTTAATCAACAGGGCTTCTCCGTGAGTATGTTAGATGTCACGTGTTCACTTTGACTTCATGGGACAGTTCAGGATGTGTGAATGAAAGCAGAGAACACGGGAAAACTCTGGAAGTGTGAATGAACAAAATCACACAATCCCAGAACAATTACTATAACAATGTCTTGTTATATGTTTCCACTCTTAGGTGCATTTAGCTGTATACACATTCATTTGTTTTTATCATATAGGTTTCATCCACACAAATCAGGCCTTTTGTGAGTGTGAAACCGATATTTTTTAAAACCGGGTCCCAGAGTGGATAAATCTGAAAATTCTACCTTTTGTGTTTTCCTGTGGACAGCAAAACCATATATTTTCTGAAACAATGACGTCATCAGCCCTCATCTCTCACCTAGTCAGACACTGCTAGGTCACATACCAGCAGCAAAAACAAACCTGAACAAACACTGAACAATTCTCTTTGTATTAACTAACATTAACACAGATTAATAAATTAATTGTTCCATGTTTGTTTGTATACCGCTAGCAAGGTTTATGTACGTAGTCCAAGTCTTATTCTCTGTTTTTAGTAGTGATGGGTCGTTCTTAAACGATTCGTTAATTTTGAATGAATCTTTAATGTGACTCGGTGTCACGCTGTCTTGTCTGTGTTTCCCTGGGTGTCCACTAGTGGGCTCACTTCCCCTTAGGCACCTCACCGTAGGCACTAATATTCCCACTAGCCTTGTCCCTTCATCACAGTAATTATTAGCCTCCCTATGTTTACTAGTCCTTTCCTGTTGTCTGTATGGAGTCCTTTCCTTACGTTTCCTTTCGTTATCCTGTTTTCTTGTCTTCCGAGATTCCTCACATTCCGAGTTCCTGTTCCCTTCCTGTTCCTTCCCTGTTTGTTTTCTTTTGGATTGTTTTCTGGTTTTGACCTGGCTTGTTTGGACTACGAATTGGATTACCCTAATAAACATACCTGCAACTGGATCTCTCTCTCCCTGTGTCTCACTGGGTCGCGATCGTCACACTTGGAAAGAACAAGTCGTTTCGGGGAGTGATTCGTTCAGTTGCGCATGTGCAGTATTCTATAGGTTCTGTACAGGATTTAGTCTAGTAGTTCACCTGTTTCAGTCAATGCAGTCTGAGACGGAAAGAGAATTGATTAATTCATCACATGATTCTTCTGTTTTTTAGAGTTGTTCATTCATCACGTGACAGACCCATAAGCTTTAACTATGCAGTCTGAGCCGGAAAGAGACTTAATAATAATAATAATAATAACCAACTCTTTATTACCTTTGTTACAACATTCAGTGTAAAAATATTATCATAAAATTGCCTGTACATACAGTGTACATACTTTGTTTTTCAGATTGTTCTAGAAAACAGCAGTCGAGAAGATAAACATGAGTGTCCATTTGGTCGCTCTGCCATTGAGCTGACGCGCATGCTGTGTGATATTCTACAGGTTGGAGAACTGCGTAAGTATTCTGCGATCGTTTTGATCCTTGATGAGTGAGTTGAACCGTGGATCTGACCTGTACTGTTAAAAATGTATTCTTATTGATGTCATCCAATATACAGTTTTGTTACATTTTTAGGTTTTACTGTGACGAAGGTTTCTATAATGTGTGTGTTTCTGTGACGTACACATTAAGAGAGGCTTGGCTTGTCTTGTCTCTGCAGCAAATGAAGGGTGTAATGACTTCCATCCCATGTTTTTTACCCACGAGCGTGCTTGGGAAGAGTTCTTCTGCATCTGCATACAGCTGCTCAATAAGACATGGAAAGAAATGAGGGCCACTGCAGAGGATTTCAACAAGGTGTGTGTTAGTGAGCGTGTCTGCTAGAGGAAAGACACTTTCATGTGTGTGTGTTTGTGTCAGTGAACACTATGTGTGTTTTAGGTGATGACGGTGTTGCGAGAACAGGTAACTAGATCTCTGGCCATGAAACCTCCGTCTCTGGAGCAGCTACGGGTCAAACTGTGCAGTCTCAGCTACTCTGAGGTCCTGCGTCTGCGTCAGTCTGAGAGAATGAGCCAGGATGACTTCCAGTCGCCCCCTATAATGTGAGTCAAGAGCTTCTGCGTTATTCAGACTCCGTTAGTCTCCTAATCAGTCAATCATTTAGTTATGAATTGCTAATGCACCTGAGGTCTTTTGAAGGAAATAAAACAAAAGGAGAAGTCTTTATGATTTTAAAGTTGTGGTGGGACCTACAGCTCTTGACCTGTGATTTGAAGCATAGTTTCTCATTACAGGGCTTCTGCAGGTCTTAAAAAAGGTCTTAAATCAGAGCAGAAAGTATTCAATTCATTGTCATGGCATTAAATCTTGCATGCACTACAAAAATGAAAAGGTTTTCTGATACAGATATCTTAACTTCCTCATATCAAGATACTACAAATGCAAAATGAAGAAATCAAGTCATGTTTTAGGAGAAACTGAACAAAATGAATCAAGTTTATTCGTAAAACAGGAACAAATGTGACCAGTGCTGGCAAAATGAGTCACAAAATGAGTTTTATTTTCATATTCTCCATTACAAGACCTTCAAAAATGATGTCTGATTTGTTGGGATCGGATGAAAAATGACTGAGCGACATTCCTTTGAAATCGGCAGAGTCTTCAAAGTAATTTTTGAGAAAAAATGAGTTAAAGTTTTCTGCAGGCTCCAAAGCAAAATCACAGCAACATTGCATCTTTTCCTGAAGTTCTTTTTGTAATAATAATTACTATATAAATGATCATAATATAGCAATTTTTAATTTTATTGTTATTATTATAAATAAGAGCAGATCACTGATCTATATATATAACTGGATCGCTCATCGTGTTCTAAACTGCCAACAGACAGCGAAGCCACCGGAAGTGTTCGATCCGCCATCTTACTAATCCCTACCAGCAGAGAGCACCATTGAGTTACATTCAAACAGCTGTCCTAAAATAACTAGATTTGAAGCTAATCAGTCAAACAGGACTCGTTTTTATGTTATGTGTAATAAAGTAATGTTTACTTCAGATGTTATCTGCAGTGTTTACGGTATTTTGGGGCAGGATAAGCGATGTATTCAAATCGTGTGGGTGTGTCTGCTGCGCACTGAACACAGGTAACTGATCAAACACAAAAATGGCTTATTTCTTTATGAACAAAATTATTCAGTAATTGTTAAACATGAACGTATTAGTATCAGAAATGGATTTTAATATATTACAATGAATAATAAAATTATGTTTTTAATATTGCTCTGTAATGAAATATTTTTATTTTTATTTACTATCTGGGAAATAAAGCTTTGCATTTATTTCTTAAATCCGTACTGTATATAGTCAGTTATTTCTCTGAATAAATTCAGATTTCAGAATGAACGCTTTGTGCTCTTTGTTATATGTGTTGAGGTCGTGTCCGTTTTGTTTATCATGTTCATGATGCTCACTGTAATGTAATGTAATGTAATGAAGGTAGCTTTTTAAGAAGTAGGGGAAATTCCCGACATTTAAAAAATAACCGTTTACATGCCTAGGGTGTTCGCATTGTAATAATGTACAGAGATACTTCATATTTATAAACACTGACTTTTTAGGTGATGTTTTCTCATTAAAATCATACAAATTCCTATTAATTCAATGGAACGTTTTTGCACACTAGGGATTACCAATATGGCGGAGTGGCGGCATTCTCTTCAATGACGTCATGAGCAATCCAGTTCTATATTATAGATCAGTGGAGCAGATAAAAACAACAAATTGCCTTTTTTTGTACATCTAAACAAATCAATGAAATTTAAAAATCCAGGTCTGAGTATCTTTTGGTAATTAGATTTTCTAGTTAAAAAGAAATAAAGAGAAATGCTAAACATTTTTTTAATTTTCGTTTTAAGAAACTGAAAACTAAAATTTAGCTTGATTTTTTCTTTTTTTTTTCTTGTTTATGGGTAGAAGAAAAATGAGATTATGCTTTAATATATGTTTGAGAGGTCCGTGTATATTTTGTTCATTTGATTTTCTGTTGAAAAATAAATAAAGATAAATGAGAATTTTTTTTAAATTTTGTTTAAGAAACGGAAAACGAAAATTTAGCTTGAGTTTTTGTATTTTTGTTTGTGGGTAAAAAATGAGATTATGCTTTAATATTTGTTTGAATGTGTGGGCGGCGCTGGAACGCCCCTTTCATCCCTTCTGCACTACACCTACAAGCAGCAACCGCGAGCTCAGTTCATCTTCACCAGGAGAGAAGCGGCAGACAGCAGAGTTTATTAATCCTGCGGATTCTTTGCTAGTGGTGCTTGCAAGATAAAATAATAATAATAATAATTAATTAATTAAATTAAATTAATAATAATAAAAAAAATTATAATATTATATTTTTCCGGCTGCTGCATGTTATTGACAAAGCAGACTTGACAACTTTATTCATAAAACGCCATTTGAATTTTACTTTAGCCTGTGATCTACAACGACATGGAATAAAATAAAATGGGAAAAACCCAACCCCACATTTGTAATAAACTGTATATTAAAATAAGTTAGGTTTTCCACATAATTATTCTACTTTAAATGTTTTAATTATAGGCTATAGGCCACTTAGAATTATGAACTGAATTCACGAATTCTGTCTATGACCGTATGAATATAGTGATGGTGTGACATCATTACAGATAATGAGTTCAGACGGGAAACACTGCACCTTTCGTTGGTTTCATTTGAATTACATAGGCCTAAATATAAAATTATTATTATTATTTTTCTATTTAAATGGATTCTTTTAAAAGTAGACATGTCCAGCAAGACATGGTTCGTCTGATGCATGAGCCTGGTTCATTTCTGACGTTTCAGAAAGAAGTTAATGTAGACCGAGATGGCAGAAAGCAAATCCTGTTGAGTTTTGTAAGGTTTTCATGTTATTTAGGGTGTCTTACGACCCAAACTGATGGAGCTGAAGCTCTTTCCTCTTGTTATCGGGATGGAAGCCATTTAAATAGAAAAATAATAATAATAATTTTATGTTTAGGCCTATGTAATTCAAATGAAACCAACGAGAGGTGCGGTGTTTCCCGTCTGAACTCATTATCTGTAATGATGTCACACCATCACTATATTCATACGGTCATCTACAGAATTTGTGAATTCAGTTCACAATTCTAAGTGGCCTATAGCCTATAGTTAAAACATGTAAAGTAGAATGATTATGGGGAAAACTTAACTTATTTTATTATAATTTTTATTATAAATGTGGGGTTGGGTTTTTCCCATTTTATTATTTTTACGAATGGCCTAGAATAAAACAAGTAGGCAAAAAATTAGTAGAAGGCCTTATTCCATGTCGTTGTAGATCACAGGCTAAAGTAAAATTCAAATGGAGTTTTATGAATAAAGTTGTCAAGTCTGATTTGTCAATAACATGCAGCAGCAGGAAAAATATAATATTATATTTATTTTATTACTAATTTAATTAATTAATTAATTATTATTATTATTATTATTATTATTATTTTATCTTGCAAGCACCACTAGCAAAGAATCCGCTGGATTAATAAACTCTGCTGTCTGCCGCTTCTCTCCTGGTGAAGATGAACTGAGCTCGCGGTTGCTGCTTGTAGGTGTAGTGCAGAAGGGATGAAAGGGGCGTTCCAGCGCCGCCCACACATTCAAACAAATATTAAAGCATAATCTCATTTTTTTAGAAAAAAACTAAAATCAAACCGTTTCTCATTTATCTTTATTTATTTTTAAATAGAAAATCAAATGACCAAAAGATACACGGTCCGTTTCAATTTGGTGTTTTCGTCTGATGTCAGTTAGTGATGGTCGTTCTTGAACGCTTCGGTCATTTTAAACGAATCTTTAATGTGACTCGGGAAGAACGAGTCGTCTCGGGAGTGATTCGTTCAGTCGCGCACGCGCAAAATTCTACAGGTTCTGTAGGTCTACTTAACCTGTTTCAGTCAGTGCAGTCTGAGCCGGAAAAATAATTGATTAGTTCTTTTTTTTATTTTATTAATGCCAAGGTACAGAGAATGTCAATATTGCATACAAAGAAGTGGCATTACATGCAAAGCACCATTTCTGGGCGTATGTAAACATAAAAATAAATAATACTAAATGAAAGCTAACAAAATAAATTAAAAAGATTAAATAGCCTTGAAAAGATTAAACATTTTTACAGTCTTAAGATTTTTGGAAGATTAAATAGTTTGGACCTGTTGAACCTCTTTAAAAAAATGAAGGATTATATAAGGATTATATAAAAAGAACATATGAAGGATTTTGAATAGTGAATTTACTGTGGTGAATATGAAATTTAGCAAGAAGTCATAATAGGTTAATAATGACATATACATTAATTTTGTCTTTTTAAATATTAAAGAAGCCAAACAGTACATCCTTAGAAACCCTGTAGTATACTGCGATGGATATCATTAGACAATTCAATCCAAAATAGCTGTGTGTGAGGACAGTCCCAAACGTGTATATATATAAATATATACAGTGCCCTCCACAATTATTGGCACCCCTGTTTAAGATGTGGTAGTGGACTTCTAAAAATTCTCCTTTTTTTTTTTTTTTAAACAATATAGAACCCACATGCAAAAAAAGAGAAAAATCCAACCTTTTAAGTACATTACTTTGGTGGTAAAAAAAAATAATAATAAAAAAAATCAAACATTTAGAAAAAAAAAACCTTGAAATCATGTGTCCCACAATTATTGGCACCCCTAAAAAAAATTTTTTTTTTAAATATGTATTTTTCTGTAGTTTTTAAAGTTGGTCAGGGTATCTAGGAAACTTTAATTAGTAATTTATGACCTGGGGTATAAATATGACGCGACACAGAGGCTTAATTCTCTTACCCATTTGTCAACATGGCAAAGACAAGAGAACACACCATTCAAGTAAGGCAGATATGTGTCGACCTTCATAAGTCAGGCAATGTCTACAAGAAAATAGCCACTCGCCTTAACTTTCCTGTATCTACAGTCAGAGGAATCATTAAGAAGTTTAAAACAACTGGGACAGTGACAAACAAGGCTGGAAGAGGTCCCAAGTTTATCTTGCCACAATGCACAGTGAGGAGGATGGTAAGAGAAGTAAAAATAGTCCTAAGCTCACCATCACAGAATTTCATCAAAGAGTGGCATCTTGGGGTCACAAAGTCTCCAAAACAACCATCGGACGCTCTCTACATGCCAGCAGGCTGTTTGGGAGGCATTCAAGGAAAAAGCCTTTTCTCACTAACACTCACAAACGTAAACGTCTGGAGTTTGCGAAGCGGTACTGGGACTTCAACTGGAATCATGTGCTTTGGTCAGATGAGACTAAGACTGAGCGTTTTGGCAACAAACACTCTAAGTGGGTCTGGCATAAAACAAAAGATGAGTGTGCCGAAAAGCACCTCATGCCCACTGTGAAGAATGGTGGTGGATCTGTGATGCTGTGGGCCTGTTTCTCTTCCAAAGGCCCTGGGAACATTATTAGGGTGCGTGGCATTATGACTGCTTTGAACTACCAGGAATTTTAAATAAAAACCTGATGGCACATGACAGAAAGCTGAAGATGGGTCGTCATTGGGACTTTCAGCAGGATAATGATCCAAAACATGTGGCAAAATCTACACAAACATGGTACAAAGTATTAAAATCAGGAGTGACAATAATTGTGGGACACATGATTTCAAGTTTTTTTTTAAATGTGTGCATTTTTTTTTTTACCACCAAAGTAATTCACTTAAAAGGTTGGATTTTTCTCTTTTTTGCATTTGAGTTCTGTGTTGTTTAAAAAAAAAAAAGGAGAATTTTTAGAAGTCCATGACCACATCTTAAACAGGGGTGCCATTAATTGTGGAGGGCACTGTATATCAGTTTCATTAGGGTCACCATAAAAACATCAGTTTGTATCTGTGTCTGATTTAAACCTTTTTAAAAACACTTTAGCTGGGTAAAATCTGTGTAACAATTTCAATGAGATGTCTAACCTTGTTAATTATTATATATTCCAAAGACCGAGTCCATACTTTTTTCCAATCAATATGATCAACCACATTCCTCCTGTAAGACATCACACATGGCGTTGTTACACGCTCCTTTTGAAAAAGCGATCTAATCTTATAGTTACGTGATGAAGGATACTGGACAAAGTCGTGGCCTAGTGGTTAGAGAGTTTGACTCCTAACCCTAGGATTGTGGGTTTGAGTCTTGGGCCGGCAATATCACAACTGAGATGTCCTTGAGTAAGTCACTGAACCCCAAACTGCTCCCCGGGCACTGCAGCATACCCACTTCTCCGGGTTTGTGCACTTTGGATGGGTTAAATGCAGAGCATGGGTCACCGTGCTTGGCTGTATGTCATGTGAAAAAAGCATAGTTTTCCTACTGGGATTTCAAATGTGTCTAAAGATAAAATGATGGATGGTCTAATGAGTCCCTTAAAAGCATAACAACTCCTTTAGGAATAGCGTCCATGATGATGGAGAATTCTTTGGAAGTTTGGAAAATTACATTTACATAAGAATTCTTTGTGACTTAAAATAAGACCTTCAGAATTAAATAACTAGGAAACAACCAAAAAAATTTTCCAAATGAAGAACCCGCTGAAGGGTGCTAAAAAATTAATGACCATGCAAGTAATGCCTGTTTATGAAATTTGGTTAAATTGTAAGGGATTCTAGCATTATTATAATTACAGATCAATAGGAAAGGGAGACCACCTAATTTGGAAAAGTAGTCATTGGGGATAGAATTCCAGATTGAGTTTGGATTACACAAAAACTGTCTAATCCAATTAATTTTGAAAGTGTTGTTCAAAGAAAAAAAAAATCAAGGAAATTAAACCCACCATAATCATATGTGTTCATTAATAAATAGACTTTATTACCTTTGTTACAACATTCAGTTTATAGAAAATAACTATCATGATAGAAATTCATACATTTATAAATTGTAAGGAGTAAAAAGCTACAATTTGAGACCAGAAATGCAGTATCTGTAAGAGTCAATAATAATTATAATAATAATGATAATGATGATGATGATAATAATGACTATGCACCCGTTTGTAAGGAAGCTTGTAAATGAATTTTTCTATCCAATGCTGTCACGTCACATGACAAAATAATGAATGATAAACAAATTACTCCCTGAGATGACTCGTTCTTCCCGAGTCACATTAAAGATTTGTTTAAAATGACCAAATCGTTCAAGAACGATCGTCACTAACTGGCATCAGACGAAAACACCAAAGTGAAACGCACATGCTCGTTATCCATTTTTTTATTTTATTTTTGATATTACCACAATATTAAAAATCGGTACACATCGGTACATTAAAAATGATACACGGATTCAGTTCATTCCCAAAAGGAGAGAACGAAAAAACGAAAATCAAACTGTTTCTCATTTCTCTCTTTTTTTTTTTTTTTTTTTTTTAAAGTAGAAAATCAAATGACCAAAAGATACACAGACCAATCCCTTTAGTGTCTTCATTACAAATAATCTGATTACTGAAACTAAAAAACAATTCAATTAGTGCTGCAACGCGTCACACTGTTTACTTCCCGCATAATGGCATACTGGGAATGGAGAAAGTTGCATTCTATCACAAAAACAGAGACCACTGTTATCAAAAGTATGGGAATACTTCAAACAGAGGCCAAATAAAATGGTCATTTGTTCCTTTTGAAAAACCGATATGGTTTACCACGGGAGCACAACTGCGATGCACAAGCACCTTAGAAGAAAACATCCTGGCACTCTCCGGTGTTACGGTTTAACTGGCTACCGTGTGATCTGGTGACCAACTTCAGATCTCTGCTGCAGATGTGATGGAACGACCGCAGCAGATTCGGCGACTCTAAAAGTACAAACTGATGTGATATTATTAAGTGTCTAAAAAATGAAGACTTGCTCATTGTAACAAATGAGAAACGGCAACATTCACAACAACCCTACAGCCATAGCCAAAGCCTAAGAGGACGTTTTGCCTCCAGAGGAACGTTGGGTGATGTCAAGTGATTTTGAAACATGACATCTTAAAGCTACTCCCCTTCACCTTTACCAGTGAATATGTTCATATTCGTTACATTTTGAGTTGTATATACACATTATTTGAATTAAATTAATTTGACAAACAGCATTCTGTCAACATCAGACAGCTGATCAAAGCTAGCGCCAGCCAACGTAACCAGAGCTGCCAACTCTCAAGCATTCACCGTGAGACACACGCAATTGACTCTTTTCACATGCTTTCACGCCACACATCAATTTTCTCACGCACAGAAAAACCACGAAGCAAAGAGGACACGGAGACCAACAGACTAGACAGAGCAGGTTAGTTATGATATAAAAAAATGGTTATAGCTAAAAAAGTTATAGCTAGCTAATTATCAAACCCATCTACGGTTAGCCATGGCTAACATTAGCACGTTTATCAAACAGCCTTCGATATATTTCTATGTTATAACTTCCCGAAAAAAATACACAAACATATAAAACAAACTTCTAGCGAAATGCTAATAGCATCTAACTTACCAATCCAAAGGAAATGTTGCAAGTTCGGAGTCGAGCCTCATTTCTTTATGGTCCATCAGTTGTCTCCAGCGATTGAAAACAGTGCCGATGTTTACTCTGGTTCGGCTCCTTTTCTTATCGGATTTGATTTGTGATTCCGAGCGCGGTTGTTTCCCCTGTAGCGGGTGGTGGTCTCTTGCCGAGGGCTTGAGCCATCATTCCTCTCTCTTCCCTGAACTGAAATGAAGTACTGGGCTGTACTTTCCACATGATTGACATCAGGTTCAGGCACGCCCACAAGCCGTGCAAGTTATACGTGTATTGCAGGTTGGCTGATGGTTATGTTGCCCGCATACCGCCTCCCATGGCCGAAACTGGTATTACGACACCTGTCGGGCCGGGGCTAGTAATGCTAATGCTAATTAAGGTTGATATCTCTGCAGCAATATAACTTGACATTTTTTTAATGACTTCATTGCCCTTATTTCTTCTCATTCTTTTGATGCGTGTAGGTAATTTTTTGGATATTTTTACATCAATTTTTGCATATGGCACCTTTTAAAGATTACAAGTTATTGGTAGTTTGGTAAGTTATCACCCGTAGCGGCTGAAGTAAGGATAAAATAAAAAATAAAGTAAGTCTGTGTTGGCGAGGGTTTCGAACACGCGTTAGGGGCGTGCACATATCACGCCTAAAAACGTGTGTAAAACACTAGCCGCACCGCTTTCTCCTTCTTTCCAAAGCGCTCGGGTAGTTGCGCCCCTGGAATGTCTGCCGTTGCTAAGCAATCATGACCTGCTCTCTCCATGAAGACACGGAAATTTCAGCAAAGGATAAATGGATTTGCAGCACTAAAAATCGCTTGCAGTAGCTCTGCTACTAAATTTGCTTCAAAATGGCAATCCATATGCATCTATGATCAGCAGTTCCTTCATCTTAGCTGAGATTTCAACGTTGTTACGGGAAAGGATGAAACTGATTGGTTAGTTCTTGTCACATGACCCACGGTGCGCTTGCGGCATATGAGTGCGCATGACGCGCACCTACATTTGAAATAACTAACTTGAGTGCGCAAAAGATGTGATATGTGAACCATACCATGTGTACCATAGTAAAATAATTTTCTTTGCCTCTTTATTTTTGAATACTGTAAAAACTTCAACCACAATGGTTGAAAATGAATAAAGGTTGAAATATTATATTAAGTTGTGCTTATATTTTTTTGTAAAGTTATCCAAAGGATTCATTTGCTAATCAAAAAAAGAACATTAGTGTGACGAGTGGGGCGGGGCCGAGGGCCGTGGGAATGAGGAGCGAGTGATTGGAGATGAGCGACACCTGCTCGACCCACCGGTCTCGAGTCCCACGGAGGAGATGGAAAGATATAAAATTGGAGCGACGACAGTGAAGGACAAGAGAGGACCAGGCCTGGGCTTTATTTTATGTTTTGGTTTTTATTTGTGCGCATCAGTTGTCCGTGAGGGGCTGATGCGCTGTTTGGTGTTTATTTTGTAATTAAAGTTTCATTTTGATTGTCTGCCGGTTCTCGCCTCCTCCTTCCTGATGATTATGGAGTTTTTATAATTACAATTAGATTAATTATTTATTGTAATAAAAATAATCGTTAGAGTAGTCGACTAATCGAAAAAATAATCGTTAGATTAGTCGACAGAAAAAAATAATCGTTAGCTGCAGCTCTAATTTCAATCAAGTGCAGCGAGTGATTCCCTCTTTTCTTTTATTGTTAGATTAACATTATTGAGACGGACAGCCTATATATGAAGACCTGTTGTAATTCACAGATCTAATATAATGTTACACATCAGATGTTTTTCCCCAACAGTTCTTTAAACATTAACTTAAGACCGAACCGATTGTATTTGCTTGAATACTTAAAACCTGTAATTCTCTGTATATGTATGGGGATTGTGATATAGCGTATCATGAACAAGTGGAGAAAAGGTACTCCGCTCAGAAAACGTAAAACAAAGATCATTTTAGATGTTTAATGACTATTTGAAGAATTGGGATCGCTAAATGAGGGACCTAATGAACTCGTTTTTGTGAAAACCTCAAATTCAGCTAAAATGTCAATTTTTCTTTTTATTGCGTGTAGCTCAAAATTAGCCCATGTGCCTTCTGACTCATTTTGCCTAAACAGGTCACAAATATTTGTCAATAAGTTATGAAAATTACTTTTTGAGTTAATTTTTCTAAGGCCCATAAATTCAATCATAAATTCACATTTTGACCAGTCTTATCTTCTGTCATATTGCTTCCCCAGTAAATTTATCTTGATTTAAGTATCTTAAACATTTGCACTGGAAAACAATACAAATGTACTGAGGACGAGCGAGCGACCAATCCAATGTTCATTTGAGTTTATCTGAGCGTGAGGATCAGCTGGTCTCAAGTGTGATTCCTCTTGATTGTCAGTGAGCTGCATGAACGGATCCAGCCGGAGATTCTGGAGCTGATCAAACAGCAGCGACTCAGTCGTCTCTGTGAGGGCAGCTGCTTTCGCAAACTTGGCAACAGACGGAGACAAGGTGCCATGAGCTCTCAGCCGCTTCTGCCGTGTTAGTCTGTCATGCCAGTTTTCTCTTGTTGGAACGTCTAATGGTCTTTGGTTCCTCTCACAGAGAAATTCTGGTTCTGCCGTTTGTCGTTGAATCACAAGGTCCTGCACTACGGAGATCTGGACGAGTCTCCACAGGGCGAAGTGCCCTTTGAACTACTCACCGATAAGAGTGAGCGCACTTCTGTGATCGAACTGCGTCCTCTAGGGGTCGCTATGGGGAACACCTCGTCATGACGCGTGTCTGAAGCATACATTGAAAAAACACCAACTTGTTGGCTGGCTACAGCCTCTGACGTCACTACCGGCACCAGGAGAACACGTCATTCACTTCTTCGTCTTCACTGACTGTTCTGTTTGAAGCATTCATCTGAAAGAACTGGTAAGAGCGACCTTTCTCTGTGTATCATGGCGACTACTAGCAAGCGTTTAGACAGTGTGTGCATCCGTGTCGGCGTTATTTGATACCCAAAGACACCCAAATGACTGATCTTTTCGTCATTTGTTTGGGTGAAGAGCACGCACGCGTTGTCTTTGAGGAGGCAATCTGCATGCATTGTGATCGTTTTTTCAGTGAAAAAGCTCAGCTCTCGCTCTTCTCTCTTTCTGAGGAAAAAAAGAAAAAAAGGCAGTCATCTGCTTCCTGTGGTTCAGGACCCGCTGCTGCTGAAGCACGGAGGAGAATGAGCTCGTGAGAATACAGGTGGATCTGTCTGAATGGTTTAGAGAGGGACTTTCCCTCTTGTGCTTGTAATAGCGGTGGACGGAGAGCCTCGGGAGGATGATGTTTTATCTTTAACACCTTCTGATACTGAGGTTAGTGCTCTGCTGGGTTTTTACCCAGGAAAAGCAGGAGATATTTGAGGATGGTGAAGAAGCTGAGGCTGAGCCTTCTCAATTCTCCTGCCCTGCATATGTAGAGCTGGAGAGTTGGAGGTTGTGGATCGCACCACGGCAAATTTGGACTTGCCATGAAAGTGTGATAACGAGATGATGCCGTGAGGCCACCTCGATGAGCGTTATCTTTCTGACCATAGCCCTCCAGCTCAGGTGAGCCTTCCATTTCTGCCTGATCTCCATACAGAGATTGAATAGAAATGAAAGAAGCTGTTTTCTTCTCACATCCATTAGATTTGGAATAAGAGTTGTGCCAACATCAAGGCAATACACGAAAATGGCTATGAGAGGATGCTCCCTGTGAAAATAGCTTTCTTTCTGCAGGGAGACATCCTCTCTTAATCTCCCTCCTTGCCATCTAGGCCCCTTCAAGAAATACATCTCACTTAAATGGCAAGGCATACGTGGCAGCAGGACAGGCTGTGGCTTTATTACACACGATGGTGGTGCTTCAAGCATATCAGACTGATCAGCTAAGAGACCTGGATAGAGGTGAGGGCCTTTCTCCTGATCAGGTAGCTGAGCTGCGCTGCAGCACGGATCTCTCTCCAGGCTACCAAGCAGGCCACCTCCGCTATGGACAGGAATATGGCGGCCATAGGGGTAGTTGACAGACATTTGTGGATTAACCTGGGGGACATCGGGAAGAAAGAAAAGGCTTTCTTCTCGATGCTTTGGTTTCGCCTTCTGAACTTTTCGGTATTTCCGTTGAGATGGTGATCAAGAAGTTCAGGGAGACGAAGGCATGCTCAGATCCTTCAATCCACGAAGGTCCAGGTCTGAGCCCGGACAACATAGGGGTCCTGGCCTGTCTCGATCTGAGGATCAAAGATGGACACAGAAGGCTAGTGTCGCGACTCGCGCTCCTCCCCCACCTGTGGGCAGGGGTATGAGGAATCGTGGGTTACAAGGAGGTAAGCAGAACCTAAGGGAAGTGATCCAGATGAGGCAGCGTTCTCTTCTGAATCACAGCGATACCTAGGTATCTATTGTTCCCTTTAGGGATTTTTAACTTCTGCTTCTATCCTCCCTTTCCTAATTCCCCTCTAACCACCAGCTCTCCACCTGATCGAGGTTAGGTGGAAACCTCTCACATAACAGTCTCCTATGCTGAACTTATGATGTTTTTGGCTGGTTCTATGTTCATAGCAACCACATTACTGATAACCCGGACTAAAGGAGGCGCCCCTTGAGCGAGGCTCCAGTGCAGGAGGGTGGGTGAGTATGTAACCCTTTCTGTATATACGTATGTGTATTAAATTGCTGGTGGTTATGTGTCTACTAATAAACTCTGTGAGTTTCCTTTGCAGTGCTCAGTTACAGTGTTTACTAAACACTCGTCAGCACCAGCCATCCGGCTTCATGTTCTGGTATTAGGTGGCTGAGCTCACAGGTTTCTGTGGGAGCTTCCTTGATCAACAGGCCTGGCGTAGCACTGCAGGGAATTTCATGGATGTCCGGCCAGGTCACCCTGAGGGGTCTCCTGGCCGCTTAGTTGTGCTCTTGCATCCAGTGGGAAGTGGAGGTGGCAGTTACTGAAGTCTTCTTGTATATGCTGCCTCAGGTGATGCTCCCCTCGCCAGAGATTTGTAAAATATGAGCTTGCCTCTCCCGTGCAGTTCAGTGCCTCTGCGATGCTTAGGACCTTTAGATACACACGCTAAGCTCTGTGTTCTTTCTGAAAACCACGTGGTGATCAGTGTGTACATGAACACTTTGTGCACTTTCTAAAATCCACGTAAGTGGTAAGTGTGCACGCAAGAGTTCGCGCTCCACCTTGTTCTCTTTCTTGAGATGATCAGACAGACCTTGGTTCCTTGGGCTCCATTCAGCTAGTGTGTATTTGTTTATACACTAGCATCGCTTCCCTCAACATGAGGGGCTATTTGGGGCGGTTCACCTGATAGTTTAGCAGCGCTCCCCTTTTCCAAAAAGGGTCACCTATGAGTGCGCTACTCTGAATTCTGAGTTCTCCTCTCATATGAGACTGAGTTCTCTGTTTTTTGTCCAGAGCGCTCCAGCATTATTTCCAAAGATCGAGTTGATGACTCTCAAACAATACTGTTTTGAGATGCACCATTCCATCTATGAGCTGCTCTATCAGAGTGCCACGACAGCCCCTCCTTAGAACAGTATTTGAAAATCCATGGTATGGTAAGTGTGCACGTGAAGTCTTTGCGCACTTTCTGAAATTCACACTGTGGTAAGTTTGCAAGGTAGTATTCTGCGTTCTTTCTAAAATCCTATATGGTGAGGGCTTTACGCGTTGGCTTTGTGGCCTTTCTTAAGTTGGTAAAAGCCCCGTTCTAAATGTCCCAGTGGCAACTCCGATGGAAATGGTAGAGTTAGTACTTAGTATTCGGCATGACTCTGGCCTGCACTTCCCTTAGCATGGCAGCGTGGGTATACTGTTCCCCATAGTGACCCCTAGAGGACGCAGTTCGAAGTTCCCTTGAAAGGGAACGTCTCAGGTTATGAATGTAACTATGTTTCCCTGGGTAGGGAACGAGACACTGCGTCGTCTAGCTCCCTGCCATGCTTTGGACGCAAGCTTTAGACAAAGAAGTGAATGACGTGTTCTCACGGTGCCTGTTTATAGTCATACCAGTAGTGACTTCAGAGGCTGTTGTCGGCCAACTCTTTGGTGTTTTTTCAATGTATGCTTCAGACACGGGTCACGACGAGGTGTTACCCATATTGACCCCAGGAGGACGCAGTGTCTCATTCCCTACTCAGGGAACCATGGTTACATTCGTAACCTGAGACGTTTTCACATCACGTGCTGCATTGTGTATTCACACTTACTGTCACTGACCCACAGTTCTGGTGTCGGACATTAAAGCAGTGCTGACGGGGAAAGACTGTCCGCACATGAAGGAGAAGAGCGCACTCAAACAGAACAAGGTAAAACTGCTTCCTTCATCTTTGCCAGCGCATTATAGAATGGAACTGATAAAGAGAGAAATATTTGACATGAATTTTGTCTTTTTTCAAAGCCTACCTGCATAAACAATGAAACTGAACTAAACATCATTACTAAACAATGCATTGCATGAAACAGACATCTTAATATTGTAATATTAAATGCATATTGATTTAAATATGTTCCTTCAGCCCAGTCTGATTTCTCTCAAGGTTTTAAACTAAACTTTTTCAGGAATTGTTTAGTTGGGCTAATTTTTCCAAGCATTATTATCTGTAAAACTGCTTTGAAACAAAATGTTAAAATACACAAATACATTCATTTTCGATGTTATACATGCATGACTGAAGTTTTTGAATGGTGCTGTGTTTGTAGGAATTGTTAGAGTTGGCATTTTCCATCCTCTATGATCCTGACGAGGCTCTCAACTTTGTGGCAACCAACAAATACGAGGTAAGTCTCAAAAACACCACTAAAGTCACAGTTCTGTTGGAAAGGAAAGAGTTCGACGACACAGTTTAGTTAATTAAGACAAATTATTACAATTGTAATACGTAATTGTATTTGTAGTAACAATATTTGTAATTGTAATTCGTGTTAATACTCAATTACAAGTGTTAATACTCACTTCCTGTGTTTCTTGCTGTTGTTCATGTTTTTGTTAGCTACAGTTGATTTGCAAGTCAATCCCCTTTTTTTATATAGTGCTTTATACAATACTGATTGTGTCAAAGTGGCTTTACAGTGTCAAACAGGAAAATAGTTGGGTCTAGTTTAGTTAATAATTTAATTGTTATTATTTGATAGTTTACACAAAAATTCTAATTCTGTACTCCTGTTATTATTGGAAGATATTTTGAAGAATGTGTCACAGAAAAGGACAGCAGTTTGTAAGTGTTTTGCCTTGTTTTTGTCATTATATATTAGCGTGGTTGTTGTTGCTAGAAAACTATGTTTTCCTTACTGTTTTTTACCATGGTAAATAGATGCTCAAGTCGCGTTTCTTCTTGTGCCTTTTGCGGGACTTTACAGATTCTATTTGCTAAATAGTAAGGCATGGCAAGCTGACTTCAATAACTAGTAAACAGGCAAGTATAAAATTGGTTAGTTTCACAACGGCAGTGGTTGAGGCAGCCCTTGTCTGAAACCTCCTCGTGTGAAGACCGATGAGTGTAAAGACCATCGACCTGCATGACTCCACTGAGTAAGGACACTGACAAGGCACTTGAGTATTGCTTTTATCCCCTTGTTCTCAAATACTTAAGTCAATTGTACTCACTTTGTGCTTTCAAATCTCTACTATTACTACTTTCACTCAGAGAGCATGCACTGTATGCCGGAGGCAGGCCTATTCCAGTAATCTACAGTCTGTCCCTCTGACCTCTACTACTTTACTCTCTATTCCAGTTGGTCTCTGGAACTGCCAGTCTGCTGTTAACAAAGCAGATTTAATTTCTTCTATTGCTACTCATTCCAGTCTCAACCTCATGGCCCTAACTGAGACTTGGATCAAACCTGAAGACACTGCCACTCCTGCAGCCCTCTCCACTCATTTAACTTTTTTCTCACACGCCTCGCACAACCGAGTGGGGTGGAGGTACTGGTCTCCTGATCTCAAATGAATGGAAATTTGATCTTCAGCTATCTCTTACAGGTAACAGTTCATTTGAATCACATGCAATTACTATTATCCACCCTGTTAAAATCCACTTTGTAGTAGTTTATCATCCCCCAGGTCAACTGGGGAACATCTTGGAGGAGTTAGATGTGTTACTTTCCAACTTTCCTGAGGATGATACTCCTCTAGTACTGCTCGGTGTCTTGAACATCCACCTAGATAAACCCCAGCCGCTGACTTCAACACTTCAAGTGTCTACTACAGCTACTCACAAATCAGGTGACCAGCTGGACCTCATCTACACACGCTGTTGCTCCATAGACAAGACTTTAGTTGCTCCTCTGCACACCTCAGACCACTTCCTCATTACTGCTAACCACACACTTACTCCTGAAGCGGCACACACTCCAACGCAGGTCACCTTTCGACGGAACCTACGCTCACTCTGTTGATCTAAAATCAGTCTTTGTCCTCTTACAATTCAATCACAGGGCCGCATACTAGTTGCCTTGTCAAAAATCTTTATTGTCATATGTATCAGGCATAGGAGAAAAACTTGTTGTCTTTGCCAGCTGTATGTTCCTTTCTCCATTTCTCTGAGGCTTTAACAGTGACCATAGCTTATATACCACTGACCATATTCCTTACAAGGTACAGAAACATGTTTGTTTGTTTAAAATAAAATGTATACTTCATGCTTACATCAGTTGATATATTTATACATGCATACATTGGTGGAAAGAAGAAGCCACCCTATGCATCAGTGGAACACATTACACTGATTGTGGCAGCCATATCACCCTGGAGCCCAAGACCGGTTTCCCACTGAAGCTAAGCAGGGCTGAGCCTGGTCAGTACCTGGATGGGAGACCTCTGAGAAAACTAGGTTGCTGCTGGAAGAGGTGCTAGTGAGGCCAGCAGGGGGCGCTCACCCTGTGGTCTGTGTGGGTCCTAGCGCCTCAGCGTAGTGATGGGGACACTATACTGTCAACAAGCATCGTCCTTTGGATGAGATGTTAAACTGAGGTCCTGACTCTCTGTGGTCATTAATAATCCCAGGATGTCTTTCGAAAAGAGAAGAGGTGTGACCCTAAATTCGCCCATTGGCCTCCGACCATCATGGCCTCCTAACAATCCCCATATCTGCTGATTGGCTTCATCACTCTGTCTCCTCTCCACCAGTAAGCAATACTGGAACGGGGCTGGTGGATGAGGAGATACCCCCTGACTATGTAAGCGCTTTGAGTGCCTAGAAAAGCGCAATATAAATGTAATGAATTATTATTATTATTATTATTATTATTATGTACACACTCCTGCATGTACACATTCTGTTATGGTCAAAATTAGCTCTTCTCCATGTGTCTGTCATATGATCCTACATGTTCATGCATACTTTAACTAATTTAGTAAAACTTCATTATTCACTAAAACTTCACAAATATACAGTATATAAATAATATTAAAATAATAATTTTTTGGTCTAAATCTCCCCCATTCTGAATCTAATGCCGTCAGTTTCACACCATCATTGCCACCTAATGGACGGATAGTAAGGAGAGAAAAAGCAAACCAAAGAACAAAAGACACACAGAGGACAGAAGAATAGAAACATAAGGAATCAGGAATAGAACAAAACAAAAAAAATAACCCCAACCCATGTGTGTAATTACGTCCATGTGTATGTATTTAAAATGAACCCCAGTTATTTAAAAGAAAGGAAAAATTTAGAAATCTTCACCAGTGCCTGGACTCGTCCGTTATCTGAACTCCTCCAGTTCCTGGCCAAAATAACAAACTAACATAAATGCTGATGTTAAAGAATCCTATTCCTTGGGGTTGTAAATCAGTAAGCAGGTGTTGATTGTTTGTGGGGTTGTGTTTGTAAGTGTGCAATATATGAAATATCCTATTTTACTCTAGATTTCCCATTCTCTGCTTTATCCAAATGGGTAGAAATAATAAGTTTGGTAGGTTTAATACCTCTCCTTCTAGTAACGCATATGATGATGTGTATTATTAACAGGGTGCGATTTGTGAAAAAAAAAAACGGGGGGGGGGGGGGGTGTTTTGAAACATTTTAATTCATAAAAATAAATAATGAGAACATTTACATGACGTCATGTGCTAATTAGAATATTTATGACGTAAGTGCGTCGTATTGTATTGCCTCCCTATGCTCACATACTGCAATTTAATTTAGCAATTTAATTTAACACTCAATAAAACTGTTTTTATTACTATATTTTAATGTTTCTGTTTTCAGAAAACAGATTGAATATTATAATAGCTGAATTGTGGTCCATTAAGACCTCTTGCTCGTGCGGCAGCTCCAGAGAGTCTCAGAGACTTAATAATGATTGACCAAAAAGTCGTTAGATTTCTCGCTAGTCGCTTTTGATTTTTTTGATTTTTTTGAAAAAAAAAAAAAAAGTTGCTAAATCTAGCGAGAAAGTCGCCAAGTTATCAACTACACTGTCCAGCAGACCGGCTTCAACAGTCTCGCAGTTGTTGATAGGCTATTACTCGTGAGGTGTGTTGGGAACTCAGAAACAAAGACCAGGAGACTCTTGGGTAATCTTCAGCAGGATTCTTTATTGAGAACACTCTGCGTGGTGCTGTAGTCATCAAAAGTCTAACTTGTCCTTAAGACATTGTAGTTTTTATACATTTTAAGGGGGTAGGATACACAGAGGTGGAGTCAACCCAAACAAAGCATGCAAATGCAACACAGGGATTGGCCTGATACTGGCCATTTTCCCATCTTTGATCTTGTCAGCATAACAGAGTCATTTAAATACAGAGGTGCCTGACAGTATCGCCCATACCTTCACATTATCATAGAGAAAAAAAGGCACAGCTTTGCCTTGAGCTTCAAAAGCCAAATGGCAAGGAAGACCACAAAGACAAAAGGGACATTATCTCAGACACCTGATTTTCCCGATTTACCTCAAAATGTATATCAAAACGTTTTCAGTTCATATGCTATTACATTGGAACATAGATTTAGCATTTTATAAATTTGTAATCCCACAGTCCTCCCGTTGAGAGTTCTGATAACTCTCACATAATACAAATTTAAACCTTCAAAAGTCCATTCTATGACCTATGTTTGTTAACATAAGCCCCATCTTCAGTCATGTAACTTGAAAAGGTTACAGGCACGTATAACTTATTCTGTGTCTTGTCCTAGACTTACTTAGGTGTATTTTTAGAACCATAAATGATGGTAACGCGTTGTACAAACTACATGATGACACAGAAAAAATCATGTAGCATAAGACTGGAAATCTTGAAGTCCATGGCATCCGAAAAGCTGTGAAGTCTGTTTTCTGTAGTCCATTTCCCACGTAGATTCACTCAGATGACTCTTTGTCCTCATGAAGCTTGTTCATGGATGTCTGAAGTAATGCTTTACACCAGGGTGTCACATATGGAAAGGGCTTCTCATGCATGCATACCTGCAACACAAGAAAACAGAAACAGCAGACCAGCAGTTTTCATGGATAGACATTTTTAGACTTCTGTCAATCGTATAGTGGTTTTAAATCTGTCGATCGTATAGTGTTTTTCTCTACCTAGTTTTAAGTAATTTGACACCTATGGACCAGTGAGGTGGGGATAAAACTATGGACAGGGGAAACCTATGAGGGGCGGGGCTTGGACTATAAAGAGGAGCCCCAAAGAACTTTTGGGGGTCAGTTAACCTGGCGAGCGAGCGTACAAGTGTGGTGCCGTGAGCAATTTATCATTGAAGGAATTTGCGTATATTTATATATATATTTTTTGTTTTTGTTTTCTTTTGTATAGTGTTTAATGTTTCAGTTTTCTTTGTTACTTTTGTATATAGCTTTTGGTCGTTTATGTACTGGGACTGTTTCACCTCTCAAGCACTGTAAATAAACATCACTTTACACCTTACATCTCTGCGAGTATTGCCATATTTTTTTGGATTATTGTTTTATTTTATTTTTTTTGGCAAACCCAGTTTCGCCTGACAGCGGGCCTGTGAAGACCCGTTGTCCCACAGCAGACCAGCAGTTTTCATGCATAGACATTTTTTGACTTCTGTCATTCGTATAGTGGTTTTAAATCTGTCGATCGTATAGTGTTTTTCTCAACCTAGTTTTAAGTAATTTGACACCTATGGACCAACTATGGACGGGAAACCTATGAGGAAGTTTTCACCCACAGGGTTGGCCCCCGAGGCCTGTTGCATTTCGGTTCTTCCCTGGGCTCCTCACTGGTCTGTGTGTGTCCTAGTCTGTCCCTTTAGCTGGTGTGCGAACTTTACTGTGTGACATCTCCATCCTCTAATGAAACATCAGTCATAACAAGACATCATAACCCAAAAAGCTGTGAGTGTACTTAACGTTTTCTCAATGAAAGGAAGTGACAGTCAACGTATTTACAAAGGATCTTTCATGTTTGTTGTACATTACTGGGGAAGTTAAGCACTCACAGCCCTTACAGTTAACATTTGAGCAAGCTGCTCCAACAGTTAGGTGAAGTGGGGAGGGGCAGCTTCAGAGTGGTAAGTAGACTGAGTAGGAGCTGAGTTAAAGCTGTTAATTTCTCTTAATATCTTCTTGCTTTTTCTACACTCTTTCATCCAGTGTCCAGTTTTACCACAAAAATGACAACTGCCCTCCTTCTTAGGACTTTTACGTTTCTGTAGATTCTCTGTTTTGACCTGAAAAGAGGCTGCTGCAATCTTTACTCTGGCTTTGACATCAGAGTTTCTTTCCCAAGTAGCTAAACTGTCTAGATTACTTCTGAGAGTTTTGTTAGACCAAGTTAGATCTAAGAATGGCAAGGCTTTTCTGTACTCAGCTACAAGGCCATCTGACCAGATGCGAACTAATAGTCCCTTGTCCTCTAACACACTTTCAGGATCATCAACTATTCCACTGTAAGTTACTGCTGACTGACAAAATCTTTCAGTGTATTCACTCACAGTTTCAGCCTCCTTCTGTACACAACTAGTGACCTTTGACCAATCCACTTTTGGCCCAACAATATTCTTTAACTCTCTCAGAACTCCCTCTCTCAATTCATCTTTACTGGCATGTTGTAGTTCAGAGGTAACAGCCGACTCAAAACTGTTGAATTCCAATTCAGTAAGTATTTGTGACATCAGCTGTGTGACTTCTGCTGACGACATGTCATAGAGACGCATTTTGCTGATCAATGCTCTTCTTAAATGCAGTAAAATTTGTGCGTACAGAGGTTAAGCTCTGGGATAGTCTCTCTATATCTTTAGGTCTTAGCGCGTTTGCAGCAGTTTGTACTTGGACAACAGAAGAGTTGGCAGGAACACTTTCAGTTCCTTCAATCCTCTGAGATCTTTTCCTCGCTCCACATACCTTTACTGAATCTACAGGCACACCAGTTACTGACTGGATGGATACATCTGTTTCAAAGAAAGCTTGTATGTCAGGATAATTGTTATCAGTCTGACTAACTTCTTCCACATCAGTTTTTGCTACAGCTTTGTTGCGGTTAAATTTCTTAGTCAAAGAGGATACTCTAGCCCTGAGCACTTTGTTCTGTTCCTCTAGTTCTGAGGTACGCTGAGAATGTTGCGTAGCTAGTGCTAAACCAAATTATCTGTGGCAGCAGATAATGCCTTGCGCATTGTTTTTGCGAATACATGATCCTAGTACCTTTTTACATTCTTCAATTGACCATAGTTTTTCTGGATCAATACCAAATTTCTTTATCAAATCCAATCTGACTGAGTCTGTCACTATTGAGTCCATGTGCTGTCCTAACAATGATTTAAACCTACTGTCTGTCTATGAAGGAGTAGCTAGTCCACCTTTCTTAGTTGTTGGAATCAGCTTAGGATTCCTTCTCAACATTTTGTAATGTCTTTCTGACACAAAAGAACACTTCTAACACTTCCCTGGCAAGCAGAGGATAAGAACACAAACTATTAGCACTTAATGCTAAACTTCCCTGTCAGACACAGAGGGTAGCAAAATATTAGCATGTGATGCTAATCTTCCCTGCCATAACGGAGGATTACTTTCATCTCTAAAATATCCTTTTTAGAGGGTAACTTAGTTGATCAAACCCTACAGCTGTCTGTAAACTCTTCTCTGACTGCGCAGAGGGTAACAAATTTGTTCTGGTCTTAAAGGTTCTTTTGGATAGAGGTACACTCACCAACCATTGGTTGTACAGAAAGTTTCAGTCTGGAACGAAGTCAGATCTTTGTTGAGATTGCAGTTTTAAATCTGGATTCAGGTGAGAAGCTCTATCCGGGTCACGGAACCAAAAACTGTTGGGAACTCAGAAACGAAGACCAGGAGACTCTTGGGTAATCTTCAGCAGGATTCTTTATTGAGAACACTCTGCGTGGCGCTGTAGTCATCAAAAGTCTAACTTGTCCTTAAGACATTGTTGTTTTTATACATTTTAAGGGGGTAGTGTCACGGTAGGGTTTAGGAAAAATACAAGGAGAGGGTAGGATCCAATTGCAGGTGTGGTTTATTGCACAAACAGGTTAAATACAAAATAAAACTGTCTTGAGAGACAAACCAAACAAAAGGGGAACCGGATGAAACGGATAAGAATGCGGAGGAACAAGAAGATAATGAGAAGACTCACGAGACAAGCACAACTCACACATAGGGTAAGGACTCCATCCAGACGACAGAGAAAGACAGCTCTATATAGGGAGACTAATGACTAAGGATAGTCAACACCTGTGCGATTTAATTGGAGTGCAATTACTGTGACGACATGACCAGACTAGCGGAATTAAAGTGCCTATGGTGAAGTGCCTAAGGAGAAGTGAGCTCACTAGGGGACACCCAGGAAACAGAGACTGACAGCGTGACATTACCCCCTCCCCTACGGAGCAGCTACCAGATGCTCCACCTGAAACCCCGGAAAACCCAACAGAAAAAGAGGTAGGAGGGAGGTGAAGCGGTGGCGGACTAGGGGGAGGGACGGAGGGTCAGAAAACAGGGACAGGAGAACCAGATGGAATGGACAGAGATAAGGAACTAGGAAAAAATGGAAAACAGAGACGGAACAACCAGATGGGAAGGAAAGGCAGAGACAGGAAGGTGTAACACAAAACAAGGAGTCCAGGAGGGTGGTGGACCGGCGGAAGGAAAGAGGGGAGGGACGGAGGGCCAGGTCCAACGGAAGAAAATAGAAAAACAAATGAAAACAAAAACATAGGTAAATGGAGGACATTAGGTGATGCCCACCCGGGCGGAACAGAGGGCCATCACACCCATGTGGTCAAAGCAGAAGCCCCCCCAGGGCGGAGTGGAAGGCCACCACCTCCACGTGGTCACGGCCGAAGTCCCCCAGGGCGGAGCGGATGACCACCACGTCCTCTTGGTCACCGCCAGAGTCCCCCAGGGCGGAGCGGATGACCACCACGTGGTTGCGACCGGGGTCTCCCGAGACGGAGCGGATGACCACCACGTCCTCATGGTCACTGTCGGAGTCCCCCAGGGCGGAGCGGATGACCACCACGTCCTCATGGTCACCGTCGGAGTCCCCCAGGGCGAAGCGGTCTCGGGCACCGCATCGGGAACGGCCTCCGGCACCGCATCGGGAACGGTTTCGGGCCCCGCCTCGGTCTCCGGAACCGCAACGGACACTGCCTCGGCTACGGGCCCTGCCTCGCCCTCCGGAACAGCATCGGGCACCGCCTCGGCATCGGGCACCGCCTCGGGCACCGGAACAGCATCGGGCACCGCCTCGGCCTCTGGAACAGCATCGGGCACCGCCTCGGTCTCTGGAACGGCATCGGGCACCGCCTCGGGCACCACCTCGGGCACCGCCTCGGGAACTGCATCGGGCACCGCCTCGGCCTCGAGCACCGCCTCGGAAACTGCATCGGGCACCGCCTCGGGAACTGCATCGGGCACCGCCTCGGGAACTGCATCGGGCACCGCCTCGGGAACTGGCACCGCCTTGGGAACAGTCTCGGGCACCGCCTCGGCCTCTGGAACGGCATCGGGCACCGCCTCGGGCACCGCCTCGGGAACTGCATCGGGCACCGCCTCGGGAACTGCATCGGGCACCGCCTCGGCCTCGAGCACCGCCTCGGAAACTGCATCGGGCACCGCCTCGGGAACAGCATCGGGCACCGCCTCGGGAACAGCATCGGGCACCGCCTCGGGAACAGCATCGGGCACCGCCTCGGGCACCGCCTCGGGAACAGTCTCAGGCACCGCCTTGGGAACAGTCTCGGGCACCGCCTCGGCCTCTGGAACATCATCGGGCACCGCCTCGGCCTCTGGAACAGCATCGGGCACCGCCTCGGCCTCGAGCACCGCCTCGGAAACTGCATCGGGCACCGCCTCGGGAACAGCATCGGGCACCGCCTCGGGAACAGCATCGGGCACCGCATCGGGCACCGCCTCGGGAACAGTATCGGGCACCGCCTCGGCATCGGCCTCTGGAACAGCATCGGGCACCGCCTCGGCATCGGGCACCGCCTCGGCCTCTGGAACTGCATCGGGCTCCGCCTCGGGAACTGCATCGGGCTCCGCCTCGGGAACTGCATCGGGCTCCGCCTCGGGAACTGCATCGGGCTCCGCCTCGGGAACAGCATCGGGCTCCGCCTCGGGAACTGCATCGGGCACCGCCTTGGGAACAGCCTCGGGCACCGCCTCGGGCATTGCCTCGGCCTCTCGAACAGCATCGAGCACCTCCTCGAGAACAGCCTCGGGCACCGCCTCGGGAACAGCATCGGGCTCCGCCTCGGGAACAGCATCGGGCTCCGCCTCGGGAACTGCATCGGGCTCCGCCTCGGGAACTGCATCGGGCTCCGCCTCGGGAACTGCATCGGGCACTGCATCGGGCACCGCCTCGAGAACAGCCTCGGGCACCGCCTCGGGAACAGCCTCGGCCTCGGGGACTTTCTCCAGGCCTTGAGGGACGGTCGACGCCTGTCTCCTCCTCCTCCGTCCTCCACGATGGCGAGTCGGCGGCACCTTGTCTGGAGACTCAGGCGTTGAGTCGTCCATCTTGAGCTGTGGCCCTGGGCTGGCGGCCATCTTGTGCTGTGGCACTGGGCAGGTGGCAGTCTTGTCTGGAAACTCTGGTGTGGTTGTTGCATCCCACTGAGCACGATGGTGCAGGTAATTGGTAAACCCCCAAAAGTCCAGGATCTCTAACCCCTTCATCTCCCATTGAGGTAAAGGATCATCCAGGCAATTATTAAACAAATCTTTTAGTGCTGCATCATTGTAACCTAACCCGACTGCCAAAGTCCAAAACAATTGCGCCAGGCCACCCACCTCACTTCCCTTTTGATGAAGGGTGGTTAAGTTCCGGAATCTCCCCCTCCGTTCCTCCATTGTGGCTGGGGAACCGATTCGAAATCTCACACCGCTGGATCTAGGCATGATGGAGTCCTTCTGTCACGGTAGGGTTTAGGAAAAATACAAGGAGAGGGTAGGATCCAATTGCAGGTGTGGTTTATTGCACAAACAGGTTAAATACAAAATAAAACTGTCTTGAGAGACAAACCAAACAAAAGGGGAACCGGATGAAACGGATAAGAATGCGGAGGAACAAGAAGATAATGAGAAGACTCACGAGACAAGCACAACTCACACATAGGGTAAGGACTCCATCCAGACGACAGAGAAAGACAGCTCTATATAGGGAGACTAATGACTAAGGATAGTCAACACCTGTGCGATTTAATTGGAGTGCAATTACTGTGACGACATGACCAGACTAGCGGAATTAAAGTGCCTATGGTGAAGTGCCTAAGGAGAAGTGAGCTCACTAGGGGACACCCAGGAAACAGAGACTGACAGCGTGACAGGTAGGATACACAGAGGTGGAGTCAACCCAAACAAAGCATGCAAATGCAACACAGGGATTGGCCTGATACTGGCCATTTTCCCATCTTTGATCTTGTCAGGATAACGGTGTCATTTAAATACAGAGGTGCCTGACAGTATCGCCCATACCTTCACATTATCATAGAGACAAAAGGCACAGCTTTGCCTTGAGCTTAAAAAGCCAAATGGCAAGGAAGACCACAAAGACAAAAGGGACATTATCTCAGACACCTGATTTTCCTGATTTACCTCAAAATGTATATCAAAACGTTTTCAGTTCATATGCTATTACATTGTAATCCCACAGGTGTAACCAATCAGATAGCGCCGTGGGCGGGACATTGAGCAAGTCTGCAGAGTGGTGAATACAGAGAGGCTAAATAAAATTGACTTTAATCAAACCATGGATCCGTGATAAGTTTTGTGATCCGTCTTGCCACTAGTGTAGTAGCACTGATCACTTTGACGGGACAAATCGCACCCTGGTTATTAACATAATCACAAGTTCTCCTTCCATAGTTAGAACTATCCAGTCTGACCATGATAAATTCCCTGGAATTTTTGTAAATTTCCTTTCAGACAATAATTTAGCTACTCCATTTGCTACGACAATATGTCCCATTGCTTGACTTCCTTCCTCTTGAGCTGCTTTAACACTCTTTTTGACTATCTTAACCATTACAAAGTGTTCATAATCATTTTCCCCCACTAAATCATTATTCCACCACTGTGGTTCTACCTGCAGCAAATTCACGTGTGGAACATGTATTCCACTAAAATAAAGAGGATAGAGAATTTAAATGCAAAATGGATCAGGAGGAATTGGACACAACTTCCCTCCATATATCATATTTTCACTTATTCCATCATGTAATATACACCACTGTGCTTCCTTCACCTGCCATGCACCTGTGGCTTGATGTAAAGGAATTACCTCCCAAACTGCAGATCCATTAAGAGATAGACTAAACATTGTAGAACATGAGCAAATTACCAACTCATGTTCCTCAACACAGCAGTCTGTGGTAGAAATCATTGGTTGTTTCCCCTCAGCCCAATATCCATTTTTCCCTAATCTAATGACTGAATTTCCTAGTCTAATTCCCATTGACTGGAATTTTCTAAATGTCATTATGTTGCGCTTTCCATATACAGGCCATACCATAATTAAAGGTAGTACTCCAGAACCTGTTAAAGATTTCTCATCTATTGCAATTTTAACTAATGGAATATGTTTAGCAGAAGTTAAATTAAGTTGATTACCAAAAACCAGTAACAAAGATTCAGCTATTCATTCAGGAACTTGACCCATCCATATAACTTGAACATCTTCCACCATTTGATCCTTTACATTTTGAGCTTACAATAAATACGCTGCATGGTGTGTCTCAAAATTAGATGATTTTGCTAATGCGTCTGTCCTTCGCAGCATTATTAAGATGTTGACCCGGTGCTATAATATGTAAAGAACCCTGAAGAGCCTCAGAAAGTTCTTTCCCTGTCATTTTTCCCACCCACTGAGTGCATTTACTTAATTGACTCATTTGAGCAGTATTACTAATTGAATTGACAGAACCAAATAATCCCGCTATATCTCCCCATATATTTCGAGGTTTACGATTTTGACTACTCAGAATATTCCCCATTTTGAACTGGCCAAATTACTCTACTTTTGTAACATTCATGGTGATAGTTACATCCACCATAGATGCCCTCTCAATATTTAGCAAGATCTTTATCATTACTTGGCACCCAATCCCATAATCCCCATTTGGACATAAAGGGTAGAGTAAAATGTTGGCCAGATTTCAGAGTTGCATTCCGAGTTATTCCTTGAACCTGAGGAGTCCATAAAGCTTGGCTTCCTTGGTAAACACCAAATAAAATTAAAAACAAGCATACCATTAATGTTGTGTATTGAGAATAACTTGCAACCATCTCTAATCAATGTCAATGGAACTGATTCCTGAAATGGAAGCATAGAAATCATTAAACATCACTCCTTGTTACCAATCTTTAAAAGTAATGGATGAACATGGCTCAATTTCAGGCAATAAGCTATCACTGTCATTTTGTTTATTCACTAAACAAGGCTTAACTTGTGACCAATGATACCATCTATCTGTTCCTACACCCTTCCCTTTAAGGCACACACTTGTATCTGTTGTTAAAAGTATCTCATATGGTCCTTCCCACCTAGGCTCTAAACCTTTCCTAGCAATTCGTTTGACCATTACAAAACTACCTAACTCGGGAATGTGTGGAATGTCAGTAGTGGTGTGTTTTTCATCCCACTTCTGCTGAGCTTTTCGCACCTTCGGATGTTTTCTTTGGTAGCACTGTCCAGCATAGTGAGATATCTTCTTAACTTTTAGACAGTAACAGGGGTGACTCCCTGTCAAGGCAGGGATGAAAAGTTGATTGTCTCTTTTTTCTTACTCTTACAGAGGGGCGCTTATTCCTATTGTGGGCGCAAAGTGCAAATGCCACTCCTCTTCGATTTGGCCTGTTTCCTTCATCCTTGTTTGATCTAATAGCCATCTCTAGATGACCAGCCCATTGCATAATTTGGTCAAATGTTTCTCCTGGATTGACTCCAAGTATTTGTTGATATTTTGTGCTAAAACCATCCACAAGTGTGTCAGTAAACTGTACATTATCTCTGTCTGTTTCTTTCTTAGCATAGTGAGATCATCTTTAATATGCATTTCATTTACGCAGGGCATATTCATCTGGAAATTCATCATCTTTTTGCTTAATCAATGTAACTGATGTGCAAGGAAGTACCGCTGCCCAGGATATCTTGGATTTCTTTTCAGAACGCATCTAAGGCTCTCCAAAGACCCAGGGGTCGTCCCTGGCCATCAACCCACAAGTGTATCCATTGGGCTGTTGTTATTGATGCTGACAAGCGTTCCCATCTGTCTCTTGGGATTGTAGCTTTCACAATAGTGTGTATGTCTTTTAGTGACATTTGATGTTCTTCAACCAAGGAATCTAATTCTCACCAAAACTCAGTGTTTGGATCTTGTCTCTTCAAATGAGGCAAAGCTGTAAGAATGGCTTGACGTTCTCCTGGTGTGAATGGTCTATCTTCCATCATCATTTCAGATTGTAATTCTTCCTTTTTAACAGCAGGTGAAGAGAATTCAGGACCGACCTTATCAACTGTGATCATGTCATCTTCTCTAGTCTCATCGTGACATGTCTCTGTTTGGCTGGCTGTTTTGGATCTGGTTATTACTGGAGCAGCCTGTGCAGATGCAATAAATATTTTGTCAACTGGCCCTCCATTTGGCTTACTAGAAACTTTACATTGTCCAGGCAAATTGGATAAATTGGGTTGTATGGAGGAGGCAGTACAGTTTTTTTGCTGAGTTTACTGGTTCTTGCAAATATTTTCTTTCAGCCTCGGCTATTATATTTGTCCAATCTGGATCAAATGGATCATCAATGATTGTATCTTTTTCTGAAGATGTAATAGACATGATTTTATTCAACTTGTTATATGCTTCAAAAAGTGGAACTGGACTCCCATCTGAACTGCAACAAATCCCACCTTGTTTGACAATCCAGTGAGCTGCCAAGATCGGAAAGGCTTTCAACTTGACTTGAGTCTTTTTGGATCATGAACCATTTAAACTGTTCATCCAAAGAAGCATCAACATTCAGTCCTTTCTTCAAAAACTTAGCTTGCTTCTTGTTCTTTTCCAAGTACCAACCAGATATGGTTCTGCTGTTGCAGCCAGTCTCTGTAATTTTTGCAGAGGATCTGTGTGTCTCAGGCTCTCAGCAGCAGGGATATATTTAACTCTGTGTGTGAGTGTGAGTATCTGTGTGTGTATGTGCGCTGACTGCTGAAGGGATGGGTCCTGCCCTCCCCTCTCTTCCTCTCTCTCTAGCTGACAACTCAAAATAAAACAAAGAAAGATAAAGAGAACAAAGTTAAATCCTAAATATTCTTATAATTCCCTTTTTTTATTTTCAGTTGAGCTGATCTGTCTCTTTCCCAAACATTGAACAGCTTTACTGTCAAAATCAGAAGGCCCACGATTCTAGACACTATACAGTAATTCATAAAGATACCTTTTTACTTTAGTGTGTTTAAACGTTTTAGGGTTCTCAAAACAGCACTACCTTTAGCGAAGACCCGCCTCTTTAAACCGCTCCTAATCTTACAACTTATAGTCACCATCTCAACATCACATATGTCATCAGGCAGACTTAGATTTATTTTTAGGAAAAAGAAAAATGTCTTTCCTGATGAATCGTGATAATTGAGACAAATGTCTGAAATGGATATCCTGTTCGTGACGCCAAATGTTGATCTAAAATCAGTCTTTGTCCCCTTACAATTCAATCACAGGGCCGCATACCAGTTGCCTTGTCAAAAATCTTTATTGTCATATGTATCAGGCATAGGAGAGAAACATGTTGTCTTTGCTAGCTGTATGTTCATTTCTCCATTTCTCTGAGGCTTTAACAGTGACCATAGCTTATATACCACTGACCATATTCCTTACAAGGTACGGAAACATGTTTGTTTGTTTAAAATAGAACGTATACTTCATGCTTACATCAGTTGATATAAATTTATACATACATACATTGGTGGAAAGAATAAGCCACCCTATGCATCAGTGGAACACATGACATGTACACACTCCTGCATGTACACATTCTGTTATGGTCAAAATTAGCTCTTCTCCCTGTGTCTGTCATATGAACCTACATGTTCATGCAGACTTTAACTCGTGTAGTAAAACTTCATCATGCACTAAAACTTCACAAATATATATAAATAATATTAAAATAATAGATTTTTGGTCTAGAACTCTCTCCATCTCGCCTATCCTCTATGGTTTCATCCTCACTTCTTCACATCTCAGTTTTCAGCTCTGGACACGAAAATTGCTACGGACACTCTTTGCTCCACTTTAACCTCTTGCTTGGACAACTTTTGCCAACTGTCATCCAGGCCAGCACACACCACCCCATCTGCCCCCTGGCTGTCCGTGGTTCTCTGTGAACATCGCTCTAAACTCAGGGCTGCAGAGAGGAAATGGCAGAAATAAAGAAACTCTACCGACCTCATTGTGCATCAGT
Source organism: Carassius gibelio (assembly GCF_023724105.1). Taxonomy (NCBI): domain Eukaryota; kingdom Metazoa; phylum Chordata; class Actinopteri; order Cypriniformes; family Cyprinidae; genus Carassius; species Carassius gibelio. Next base: position 23,472,104 of record NC_068381.1, read on the forward strand.
CTCTCCTCTCTTCCTTCTCTGTAAATGTCTTTGTGGCGAGTGGGGCGGGGCCGAGAGGCGTGGGAACGAGGAGTGAGGCCAGGTGTAGTGATTGGAGATGAGCTACACCTGCGCCCCACCGCCAGTATCGAGTCCCACGTAGGAGATGGAAGGATATAAACCTGGAGTGACGACCGTGAAGGACGAGAGAGGACCAGGCCTGGGACATTATTTTATGTTTTGGCTTTTATTTGTGCGCGTCAGTCGCCGTGAGGGGCTGACGCGCTGTTTTGTTTATTTTTGAATATTAAAATTATGTTTTGATTGTGCGCCGGTTCCGCCTCCTTCTTCCCGATGATTACGAAGTTAATAATTCAAAATAAATACAAAACGGCGCGTCAGCCCCTCACGGCGACTGACGCGCACAAATAAAAAGCAAACACATAAAATAATGTCCCAGGCCTGGTCCTCTCTCGTCCTTCACGGTCGTCACTCCAGTTTTATATCCTTCCATCTCCTACGTGGGACTCAAGACCGGCGGTGGGGCGCAGGTGTAGCTCATCTCCAATCACTACACCTGGCCTCACTCCTCGTTCCCACGCCTCTCGGCCCCGCCCCACTCGTCACAGTCTTCAATGCTAAAACATCCTACTACCACAACAAAATTAACGGCTGTTGTGATGCTCAGACACTCTTCAAAACTTTCTCTTCTCTTCTAAATCTGCCTCCACAACCTCCTCCATCGACTCTTGCAGCGGATGACTTTGCAGTTTTCTTCACAAATAAAAAAGTGCCGTATACAAAATGAGACAAGAATCATCCGTGACCAATTCTCCACACCTCAGACTGAGGATAACTTCACAATGACCAATGCACTCTCTCTCCTCCTCCTCTCCACTCTCAGAGATGGACGTTTCCAAACTTATCCTGTCCAATCATCCTACTACTTGTCCACTTGATCCTTTCCCTATTCACCTCCTTCAGGCCATTTTTCTTCAGTCATGCCTTCACTTAAATTATTAATACCTCTCTTCACTCTGTTACATTTCCCACAGCATTTAAGCAGGCTCTGGAAAGACCACTACTTAAGAAACCATCTCTAAATCCAGCACTTTTAGAGAACTATAGACCAGTATCCCTTCTTACATTCATTGCAAAGACACTTGATCGAGTAGTGTTCAACCAATTCTCAATGTTTCTTGTACAGAACAACCTTCTGGACAGCAACCAATCTGGCTTCAAAAGCACCCAATCAACTGAGACTGCTCTGCTCTCGGTTACTGATGCCTTGCGACTGGCAAGAGCAGCTTCAAAATACTCAGTACTCATCTTACTGGACCTGTCTGCTGCTTTTGACACTGTTAAACACCATATTCTCCTATCCACCCTCAGAAAGATGGGCATCTCTATACAGCTGGGTTCGTCAACCATAACTCCTTCCAGGACAGTCAGAAACCTAGGAGCTGTGATCAATCGTCAGTTAAGCTTCACAGACCATATTGCTACACCGACCCGGTCCTGCAGATTTTCCTTATACAACATTAGGAAGATTTAACCCTTCCTGTCAGAGCAAGCCACACAACTTCTGCAAGGGAACAACACCTTGTGGTGCCATCCCAAAGAAGTTCAAAATTACTCTCACAGACCTTTTCCTGGACTGTGTCCAGCTCGTGGAATGACCTCCCAATCTCAATCTGAACAGTCTTTAGTCTTTAAAGGGGGGGGTGAAATGCTCATTTTCACTCAATCTCCTGTTAATCTTGAGTACCTATAGAGTAGTACTGCATCCCTCATATCTCCAAAAAGTCTTTAGTTTTATTATATTTATAAGAGAAAAATAGTCTGTACCGATTTTTTTCGGAAAAACACGAGCCGCTGGAGGCGTGACGTGTGGGCGGAGCTAAAAAATCACAAGCGCGAGTAGGCTTTTGCGTTGGGAGCGTTTGGAAGCTGTGACGTTACCGTGAGAAAAAAAAAAACATAATCCAAAACAAACCATGGCTAACAGTCAGATTCAGCCATTTATTAATGATCCAGAATCAGATCCCGAGGCTGAAACTGAACGAGAGCATGTACCAGAGATGGGGACTCGAGTTTGAGACTCGGACTCGAGTGCGACTTAAGTCGCACAAACAGTGACTTCAGACTCGACTTTAGACTCGTCCTCGAAAGACTTCAGACTCGACTCGGACTCGAGCTGCGGGACTCGTGAACAATGTTAATTTTTAGTAAACGGCAGATGAGCTCGCTGTTAGAGTTGTGACGTTCGCGAACGAACCGATTCTTTTGAACGGCTCATAAACATGAACGATGGGAGCCGAGTCACGGCTGGAGGGGAGCCGTTCTTTCTGTCGCTCTTTTTTCCTATGCGTGTTTCAGAGCGCGTGTTTCACACAGATGCACACAAATGAGCTCCTCCGCGAGACAGAACAGTTATTGGGGGAGGGGGGCACCCAGCGCAGGCCAACCCTTTATAGCGTGATGATATTAGTTATTAGTTGTGCACGCATCCTTCACGTGAGTACTCCAGTGGAAAAAAACCTGCGTGCCTCTGTCATTGGGTAGGAGCGGAGCCATGACGTTTTGCACAGATATTCATTGCAGCCCACTTTGTTATTGTTCATTGACTTGAAGGGGCTGATGTCCTATTTGCAAAGTTTACAGTAGTAATAGTATGTAGACATTTCCATTTTATTTATTCTAATTTTATCTACTTTAAATATTTTTGGTTCTCTATCAAAATGTTCTTGTGTGATAACAATGTTCTTGTGTGGAAGTGTTTGTAGTAAAAGCTGTTTTGCACAGAAATTCATTGCAGCCGGCTTTGTTTTTGATGTTTATTTGTGAGTAGGTATTGTATGAATAACATAAGTCAGCGTAGCTTTGTTCATTCTTAAGCCAGACAAGAGGTGTGCAGCTATACAGCCAGGACAGACAGAAGGCCATTACTGAATCCATAAATGCAAAATACAGATATTAACTTAAAAGTAAAGCATTCTTGGTGTTTTTGTCATGTTGCAATAGCCTGTTTACACTGATTATATACCGAAATCAAAGTTAATATTGTATGCTAATAGATAGAGTTGTCATAATAACATATTACATGCTTTGAATTCCTTATATATAGCTATGCAGTGTTCTAAGCAGCTTGGATGGGTCGCTGTACGTGATGCAACATTTATTATAACCAGAGACTTAATATAATAAAGAGACTTGAGACTTGACTTGGACTCTAGCTCAGAGACTTGAGACTTGACTTGGACTCTAGCTCAGAGACTTGAGACTTGACTTGGACTCTAGCTCAGAGACTTGTGAGCATCTCTGGCATGTACATGTTATGTAATCCCTCTCTCCCGGGTCCTTTCTGATGCTCCGAGCACCCCCACCGTGCGGGGATCGAACCCTGGTCTCCGGCATGGGAGGTGGACGCACTAACAAGGAGGCAGAGATATTTTAAGCAGTTTTACTCACCGCCTGCGGTTCCAACACATGATCGTGACCCTTTTTCGTTGGGATAGCATCATCCTTAAGAAATAAATGATGTGCAAATCTGGCGTCAAACTGGGCCTTGTTTGTAAAACAAGCATCTTCGAAATGCAGGGAACAAACAAAAAACTTGCACAACTCCGTCGATGCTCTTTAAAAATAAACTCCGTCCACTGGTCCCTTAATGTTTTTGGTAATCTGTGCAGGGTTGCCTTGCCCTCGCAACCGAAAAACACACTTCTTTTGTGACATTTCGCTCTCGCTCTGATCAGTGTATGTCTGTGCTCTGCTATACGGGAGCGCGCGCTCTTCCGGCAGAAGTGCCTTAGGACCCATATAAGGAAATTCCGCTCCATCTAACGTCACACAGACCCATACTCGAAAAAAACTTTCCGTAACTTGTGACAAACCGGAAGGAGTATTTTTGGAACAAAAATACTCCTTCAAACGTATAACTTAATTTTTGAAACTTTGTCCATGTTTAGCATGGGAATCCAACTCTTTAACAGTATAAAAAACTCAGTATGCATGAAATAGCATTTCACCCCCCCTTTAATCATTTTCAAAAAACATTGAAAGACACAGATTTTTCGCCAGCACTTGACCAACTAATTTTAGCACTTACCTTTTCTTTTATATTCTATTCTTAAAAAAAAAAAAAACAACAACAACAACATAGCTACATGTTCTGTGCTAGATTAACTGAGACTTGTCATGGCACTTGTATACTGTTGTTGTTCTTCCGTTGGTCTGATTGCTTCTATGGTTTTCATTTGTAAGTCTGTTTAGATAAAAGCGTCTGCTAAATGATTAAATGTAAATATTAAATGTGACACCAAACAGTTTCTGGATCTTATAGATTTCCACTGTAATTTCAAAGTCATTGGGGACCAGAAAGGATTTTGTTACCAGCATTCTTCAGAATATGTTCTTTGCATTCAATGGAAGAAAGGAGCTTGTGCAGGTTTGGAACAACTCAAGGGAAAGTAAATGATGACAATAGTGTTATTTTGATTGCTTCCATTGTCCTCATTTGTAAGTCGCTTTGGATTAAAGCTTCTGCTAAATGACTTAATGTAATGTAAATGACAGTGTTCTGGATTACCTTCTGTTTGTTAAAATAATGTCTGCAAATAAATCCATATCTCAACACTTTTAGCAACTACGAGAAAGTAGCATACACTGAATCCTGAAATTAATTCAGAATCAACATGAAGCAAGTATTTTATTAATATTTATTTAAAAAAAATTTCATGTTGTTATTGTGTTCATGTGCTATCAAGGCTATTATCACCAACACTGTTACTGATACATCGCTCACCGTCGGCCTGACGATGGCAAATGGCCAATCATCGGCTTGATGTGTCTGGGCTTTATCCAAAACAAATGTCATTTTGACAGTAGAAATTCACACCGATTAAACACTGATGCATTCATAACGGAGCACACAGTAGTTATATACAGTATTGTTCAAAATAATAGCAGTACAATGTGACTAACCAGAATAATCAAGGTTTTTAGTATATTTTTTATTGCTACGTGGCAAACAAGTTACCAGTAGGTTCAGTAGATTCTCAGAAAACAAATGAGACCCAGCATTCATGATATGCACGCTCTTAAGGCTGTGCAATTGGGCAATTAGTTGAAAGGGGTGTGTTCAAAAAAATAGCAGTGTCTACCTTTGACTGTACAAACTCAAAACTATTTTGTACAAACATTTTTTTTTTCTGGGCTTTAGCAATCCTGTGAATCACTAAACTAATATTTAGTTGTATGACCACAGTTTTTGACATCTGTGTGGCATGGAGTCAACCAACTTGTGGCACCTCTCAGCTGTTATTCCACTCCATGATTCTTTAACAACATTCCACAGTTCATTCACATTTCTTGGTTTTGCTTCAGAAACAGTATTTTTGATATCACCCCACAAGTTCTCAATTGGATTAAGGTCTGGAGATTGGGCTGGCCACTCCATAACATTAATTTTGTTGGTTTGGAACCAAGACTTTGCCCGTTTACTAGTGTGTTTTGGGTCATTGTCTTGTTGAAACAACCATTTCAAGGGCATGTCCTCTTCAGCATAGGGCAACATGACCTCTTCAAGTATTTTAACATATGCAAACTGATCCATGATCCCTGGTATGCGATAAATAGGCCCAACACCATAGTAGGAGAAACATGCCCATATCATGATGCTTGCACCTCCATGCTTCACTGTCTTCACTGTGTACTGTGGCTTGAATTCAGAGTTTGGGGGTCGTCTCACAAACTGCCTGTGGCCCTTGGACCCAAAAAGAACAATTTTACTCTCATCAGTCCACAAAATGTTCTTCCATTTCTCTTTAGGCCAGTTGATGTGTTCTTTGGCAAATTGTAACCTCTTCTGCACATGCCTTTTTTTAACAGAGGGACTTTGCGGGGGATTCTTGAAAATATATTAGCTTCACACAGATGTCTTCTAACTGTCACAGTACTTACAGGTAACTCCAGACTGTCTTTGATCATCCTGGAGGTGATCATTGGCTGAGCCTTTGCCATTCTGGTTATTCTTCTATCCATTTTGATGGTTGTCTTCCGTTTTCTTCCACGTCTCTCTGGTTTTGCTCTCCATTTTAAGGCATTGGAGATCATTTTAGCTGAACAGCCTATCATTTTTTGCACCTCTTTATAGGTTTTCCCCTCTCTAATCAACTTTTTAATCAAAGTACGCTGTTCTTCTGAACAATGTCTTGAACGACCCATTTTCCTCAGCTTTCAAATGCATGTTCAACAAGTGTTGGCTTCATCCTTAAATAGGGGTCACCTGATTCACACCTGTTTCTTCACAAAATTGATGACCTCAGTGATTGAATGCCACACTGCTATTTTTTTGAACACACCCCTTTCAACTAATTCAACTAATTGCCCAATTGCACAGCCTTAAGAGCGTGCATATCATGAATGCTGGGTCTCATTTGTTTTCTGAGAATCTACTGAACCTACTGGTAACTTGTTTGCCACGTAGCAATAAAAAAATATACAAAAAACCTTGATTATTCTGGTTAGTCACATTGTACTGCTATTATTTTGAACAATACTGTATATATACAGTGGGGCTCGAAAGTTTGGGCACCCCTTGCAGAATCTGTGAAAATATTAGTAATTTTCAAAAAATAAGAGAGATCATACTAAATGCATGTTATTTTTTATTTAGTACTGTCCTGAGTAAGATATTGTGAATAAAAGATATTAACATTTAGTCCACAAGACAAAAAAAAAAATGCTGAAATTATTAAAATAACCCTACTCAAAAGTTTGGGAACCCTTGGTTCTTAATACTGTGTTCTGTTACCTGATGATCCTCGACTGTCTTTCTGTTTTGTGATGGTTGTGCATGAGTCCCTTGTTTGTTCTGAACAGTTAAACTGAGCAGCGTTCTACAGAAAAATCTTTAAGGTCCTGCAGATTCTTCAGTTTTCCAGTATCTTTGCATATTTGAACCCTTTCCAGCAGTGACTTTATGATTTTGAGATACACCTTATCACACTGAGGACATTTGAGGGACTCAAACACAACTATTTAAAAAGATTCAAACATTCACTGATGCTCCAGAAGGAAACAAGATGCATTAAGAGCTGGGGGGTGAAAACTTTTGAACACAATGAAGATGGCCAAATTTGTCTTATTTTGTTGAAATATATTTTTTTTCCATTTAGTTCTGCCCTTCGTAAGCAACAGAAGATACTTGTATGTTTCCCGGTAAACAAATTAAGTACAATTTACCTTGATCTTCAAATTCCAAAAGTTTTCACCCCCCAGCTCTTAATGCAACTTGTTTCCTTCTCTTATTTTTTGAAAATTACTCATATTTTCACAGATTCTGCAAGGGGTGGCCAAACTTTCGATCCCCACTGTGTGTGTGTATATATATATATATATATATATATATATATATATATATATATATATATATATATATATATATATAACCTGTTTTTTATTGTTTTAAACTCTAAACTATGATATGTGTGTGTATGTCTGCAAAGTCACATCTCTTCCATTAACTATAGGGGTGTAACGGTACGTGTATTCGTACCGGACCATTTCGGTACAGGGCTTTCGGTTCGGTGCATGTGTGTACCGAATGATGGAATGCAATATTTTGTGTGCGGAAAATAAGTACATTTTCGTGTTTCCAAACGAACATATTAATTGCGTTCAGCGCAAATCCCGCCCGGCAGCTGATTCTAATAGGCCGGCGACACACTGGATGCATGGTGCACAGTGGCGGCTCCAGACAATTTTGATTGGGGGGGCAATGGGGGTTCCTGGTCATTTCAAGGGGAGTCTCATGAAAACCAACAAAAAATACAGTGGACACGGCTAATAACTGCATATTACTGCTACTAAACAACAAAAACAACACAGCATATCAACTACTTTGTTTTTAATTAATCAATTGCAGTTTGCAAACAATATGCTCAAACTTTAAAGGGTTGGCGCTTTAAATGGTTCGTGTCACCAATACGCATTAATCCACAAATGACTTAAGCGGTTAACTTTTTTAACGTGGCTGACAGTCCCTCTGAACAGGGCCGTGCAGAGACCTTTGGAGGGGCAGGTGCTCAAAGTATAAAAGGGGCACATGGAACAAGGCTTTAAATGGCGCTGCTCAAAATATCAATACAGCAATATATTTTACAAATGCTTTGATGCAGTTTTGAAAAAGAAACAATAGAGAAGACAATTTTAAGTTTAAAATAATAATAGCTCTGGGATTAGAAACTGAAATGTCTTAAATTGTCCCTACCTGATGGCTTTTTCTTCTCTGTTCTACAGAATAATTAAGAACAGCTGTTATAGTAAAAACTATAGAAAACAATTGTGCCTCTACATTTTCCTCTTTCTCACCAGCCTCTGTCTCCTGGCTTGCTGTTCCCTGCTCTCTTTCTGTCACTTGTGCCTCTACATTTCCCTCTTTTTCTTCCTCTATCTCCATCTCCTCATCTGATCTATTACTTTCCACTCTCTGTCCATCTAGGAACAAGGCTCAATTTACTATTTCAGCACTAATCTATTATTTTAACCATCACTACTACTCTTGCACCTAATTAATAAGTCTACCTTAAATATTGATTCAAAACATTAAAAAAATGTTGTAGTTGTTGTCTAAAATCGAAACCCTTTGCAATGTAAACAAATGACAGGCTACATTTGTTATTCATATCCTACACAGTGCACTTTGATGTCAGGTATATTATGCATTTTTTTTTTTATTGATATTTTTACATTTATTTCCAGTGAGATATTATTGAGTTTACAGGCTAAAGTGGTCTTTCTGTGGTAAACACTGTTGCTATTGTAGAAAAAAATATATATTTGCGTCACATTTAAAATATAATTAAATTTTAATTCATTTCTGAATTGTTTTTATTTTTATAATGATAATTCAGAGAATGAGAAAATCTGAATAAGCCTTACCAGTGTTGTGATAATTATTTTTTAGGCACTCTATGTGTTAAAAAATAAATAAGTACTGTAATATAATAATAGTTTAGTCAAATAAAATAAAAAGACCAGACCCTTCGATGCCTGTGAAACTTTTCTCTCTCAAACAGCTAGTGATACTTCTACACTACAGGCTACACACAGCAATATAAACAACATATCTGCATGTTCTCACATCACATCGTTCTTGTAAAATAATAATAAGTAAATAAACATCAAAATTACTTCGCTGAGAATGAAACACCACTTACCAGCTGCCACGGTGTTGAAAATGTCCTTTAGCAATAAAAAAATGCTCGTGAGGAATCGTCAAGGTCAGATGAGGTCATGAGATCATCATCTTGGTCATTTTATTTACGGCTTAATTATTATTAATAAATTGTACTAATATTATGATTGGGCGTGGGCAGGCATTCATAAAAGGGAATGTTATCACAAAAAAAATTTTTAGGAAATTTTGCTTTGACAAAAGGGCACTTAAGGGGCAAAGGAGCAGGTGCTCAAGTGAACCGGTTCTTTCGGACAATTCGATCAAATAAAACCAGTTGAAAAAAAAAAAAACGGTTCACCGGTTCTTTTGCGCTCGATGTAATGTCATTCGCGATGACTGCCCTTCATTCAAGTCTTCGGTTTACCAGCGCTCATAACACTTGCACAGAATCAGTTTAGAATAAATCATCAAAAGAATCAGTTCGGTTCAGACGAGCTGTGAGTCAGTCTGCTTCACACTGAATCACACATGCGCAGTATCATCTGCTCCTCGGTTCTCGAATCGGACGCGTCTGACAGAAATGGTAACCGTCTAACGCTCCAAGGGGGCAGGCCGACTGGAACCAAGTGCGACACGCATTTGTTCCGCCTGTCACATCAGGTCGAATTATTGTGATACATGGTGCTGCATTGTAGCCTATCGAAGGCGCCGCGATTTGATCAAATGCGCAGTTGTTTGGTGTGATTTTACGATTCCAAATTTAGGGGGGCCAGAGGGGGGGCCAAGCTTGGTGACACGGGTGACCCCTAGAACCGCCAGTGGTGGTGCAAGCGTCTCAGCTGCGTGCGGCTCCCATGTTAACAGGTTAGAGCTTGCAGACTGCCTGCGTGAGACGCGCATCTCAGGCGCAGCCCGAGCCACGCAGAAAACGCGTGCATGCTAGAAATAGAACCGACGCCTATTTTTCACGCGACACGCAAGCGTGTTGGAAGCATTTCCAGGCAAAATAGAATAGGAAAATATGTTTATATGTCATTTTGTACACAAATACATATTAATTCATGACACTTTGATGTTTGAAAGTCTATAGGTTGACATAAATTCAGATATAAATGTAATTTAAAAAATAAATGAAATATTATCAATTTTCAAATATTGCACCTGTCAAACATAAGTAGTCTGTTTTGCCGTCAATACTGTTGATGGTGTCCTTTATCAGTAGGCTTTATATTTATGCTCAACATGAAGTATAGATATTGTTGTCATGAAGACAAGAGCCTGGTCTGTGTCAGCGGTCTCCCTGTCACCTACAGCAGCAGGCACGGCACGGTTCTGGTGAAGCAGGCCTACAAGCTGGGATTGGTAATGCTGCACTGTAATCATAGTTATTTATTGATATTTTTCATTATATTTTATTATATGATATTGGTTTGAGACTGAGAGAGTATTTTATTTAGTGGAGAACTTTTCAGCAGTATTTTATTTCTTATTCTTTTTTTATTTTATATATATTTTATTAAAAAGTTTTTTTTTTTTTTTTTTTTTTTTAAGTGTATAGTAATAAACAACCTGCAGTTTAATGTTTGCATTTCTTTCCCTCACTGTACCGAAAATGAACCGAACCGTGACTTTAAAAACGAGGTACGTACCGAACCTTGAATTTTGCGTACCGTTACACCCCTAATTAACTATGTTTCACATGACAACTGCTGTCGATCACTGGTACAGATTCACAGAGACTACGGTAGACTGCAGTGCTTGAATATGATATTTTACACTTTATTGGGAAAGATGAGTGATGTTTGTCCTGGGTTTGTTTGTATGTGTCAGTACTGCATCTGGAGAGATGGACTGTCTGCGCTCTTGGGGAAGGAGTTAGGCAGTGATCTCACACGAAGTGACCTTGACACATTAATGAGCATGGAAATGAAGCTCCGCCTCCTTGACCTGGAGAACATCACCATCCCTGAGGCTCCTCCCCCTGTTCCCAAAGAGCCCAGCACTTACAACTTCACCTACAACTATGGATGAGATGGATCTGCCCTCACATTCAGTGCTTGTGTTTTCTGTGTTGTTCATCTTCAGAGGTGAAGTGTGTCATTTGTCTGTCACTAAGAAAAGTTCCTGCCTGTTTCATGTTGAGAATCAATCTGTGACCTACATGGGCCAAAGAGCATGACACACTTCACCTTTATGGTAGTGTATGTGGCTGAACATGATCATGGTTTCCAGAGTCCTTTTACGAATGTTTGTAAGGCAGAAAAAACTAACCGTTCTTTTGTCTTCAAGAATTTATTTTTAAACGAGAGAAGCAGAAACAGTATCCTAAACATCATTGTGCGTCTACTCCCATGTGTGATGTGGTGTTAACTCAACTGAACAGTAACTTTGAACACCCCACATATCTGTCTGCAGAGAACTAATATTTACTGACATTTGCTTGTCAATAAAAATATATTTTTTGTACTTTGTGAAAGACACTATATGTTATGTTGAGAACACAAGGTTTGCATGAAACGGAGGAAGAAAGCAAGTAAGTGCAAGAAGATTTTGTGCTGAATTCTGACTCGTGGACTGAATGGGATACGACATTGAAAAATCAACCTCTCTCTACAGTCCTGCAGAAACTATGTGATAATAGCCATACGAGTTTGTTGATTTGGACATTTATTCTGTGATTTCTGTTACAGTACTTACACATGACTGCTCACTCTGTTAAGATGAAATATTTACACATGTTTATCTTCTGTATGTTCATTCATGTTTGCTTGCCATACTATAAGGTTATTCTGTGTGAAAGTAGCGATTCCCTTTTTATTTCTCATTGCCAAATAGGTAATTTAATTTTTTTTTTCCTTTTGATTTGTGAAAGTTGTGCATTTATTGTTATTGACGGGAGAAAAAACATTCCATCATTTAAAATTTGATGGTGTAACAATATTTTCTGAAGGCCACTATATATAAACTGTATATATTGTACTGCCTTATCACAGTAATGCAATGGATTTGTGTGCAATAATAAAATGTGTTTAAGTCATTGCTTGATATTTTTCATCAATTTGATAAATCATTGAATCACATTAAGTCACTATTAAGTTAGTGTATTAGGCTATGTGTGACAGGCTGGTCATTCTCTTTTATTCTCTAATAGCCTTAATAGTTTCTAATTTGTATTATAATTTTTTGCCATAAACCTTAATACACCATATAAGTAGATCCACGTGAAAATAATCGAGCACAGGCACAAAATTATAAATGGCACAAATTTCCTCTGCATTATGCCATAAAACAATGTGTCATTGTAGATCTTTTCTAATATTATATATATATATATATATATATATATATATATATATATATATATATATATATATATATATATACATATAATTTTTATTTTTATTTTTTATTTTATTTTTTTTAAATTAAATTACCACTGATGCCAAACTATGAGATGAAAAACTGAAACCTATGAGAAAAGAGTTTCTTACCCTGTTGCTCCTTCTAGTGGACAACATTATCATTCATATTAATATACACTTTTTGTTTTTGCTCCCATTTTTCATGAATGCTTAAGTGCATTTTACTTAAGTAAAATTATATGCCGTGTGGTAATGAAAATAATCTTAATGCAAATGGAAACAAGATTACTCTGAGTGTCTATTACAAGGTGCAAATCTACTGTAGCTCTGCCCTCCATCAACACATAAGGTTAAATACGACACATGTGAACAGCTTCAATGGTGTAGCAGTAATGTTTTGGGTATGGAAAACTAGCTTGTAACGCGATTAATTGGGTTAGAGTCCGGCTTTTGCCGAGCTCGTTCTTCTCACTTTTCCCATCACATGTCACATTAGAATTTATTTTCAATAAAAATAAGCAAAATGTTCTAAAAGTGGAAGTGCAGTGCCTAACAAGTGTTTAATAATGATGCAACTATTTATAATTGTTATAAATATAATAATTTACAATCTGTTATTATTGCATCCTGTTAATGTATAACAATACTGAGGTGCAGATGGGCCTAGTATGTATCTCCCAGTATAAAGGACGACAAGCATCTAATTATTATTTACACTTAACCTGTTGCAAAGAACTGCTACTTTTACATGGTAAATAATCTATCATATATCATGATTTTCACTGTACATTTTTTCTGTAAGTAGTGTCTAGAGCTACTTGCACTTAGCCTACTGTAAATAGGATCTATCGCTAAGAAAGTATGTTAATTCCACTTAGTGTAAATAGCCACTGCCATATTTTTTTGTTACTCTATTGGCAGATCATTTGTAAAATAAGAAAAATGCACTTAAAATATTATTATTAATATTATTATTTTATATATATTTTTTGCCCATGAGATACCATAAATTGATTAGCTATGAGTTCATTAATCTAATGTTCTGCCAGTTTTCACCTGTGATATTATTGTTACGTAACACAGAGATGTAATCGCAAGGCGTGTTTATTGAAAAACAGCACAAAAGTCAGATATGCATGACGAATCACAGGGAAACACAGGTGGGTTGACACAAGGCTGATGGAATGGTGACACAGGGACTTCGGTGGACAACAGATGGTGGTGCTCAGTCCAGTGATGATCCCTTGAATCCCGGTGCCTACTGGCGTTCCCTGGCGGACTTACCTGACAATTGTAATCATCGATCAGAGAGTGATCCAGAATGTCTCTAGCAGGAACCCAACTTCTCTCCTCCAGACCGTAACCCTCCCAGTCCACCAGGTACTGAAATCCGCGTCCCCTCCTTCTCGAGTCCAGAATACGACTAACCAAATAAGTAGGATCCCCATCTACAAGACGCGGCGGGGGAGGAACCGGGACAGGCGGATTAATAGGTGCCCAAAACACAGGTTTGATCTTTGATACATGGAAGGCGGGGTGAATTCTCCTGTACGTAGGAGGAAGTTTGAGGCAGACTGCCACCGGACTAATGATCTTGGTGACAGGAAACGGGACAATAAATTTGGGAGCAAGCTTATTAGAGACGGAGCGGAGAGGAATGTTCTTAGTAGAAAGCCACACTTTTTGACCAACGACGTATACGGGAGGCTTTGACCGGTGGCAATTGGCCTTGGCGCGCGCCCCCACTTGGAGAAGAGTCTCACGGGCTCTAGTCCAAGTGTGGTGACACCTCTGGTTGAAGGCGTGAGCGGAGGGGACCGCGACTTCGGATTCCTTACTGGCAAAAACTGGTGGCTGGTAACCAAACTACACTCAAACGGAGTAAGGCCCGTAGCTGACACTGGTAACGAGTTGTGTGCGTACTCCACCATAGAAAGTTGTTGGCTCCAAGAGGAAGGATTCATCGCAATACTCTCTCCAGGTTGTAGTAACCCATCAGGGGGTCGGTTGGACGTCTTACCAGTGGCACAAACAGAGCAAGCCAAAACAAAACTACGGATATCACGAGCCATTAACGGCCACCAGAATCGTTGCTTAACCAAAAAACTGGTATGATTAACTCCTGGATAACAAGCTATACTGGAGCAATGACCCGATACTCCTCAGGCACAAATAACCGGTTCGGTGGGCAATCGGGCGGAGGCGTTACCCCTTCTAAGGGGTTCTTGTGATCGGTCCAAACGATAAAAGGTACCCCTGACCCTTCTAACCAGTGCTGCCATTCCAGTGACTGCCAACAAATCTCTGTTACCAATGTCATAATTACGTTCGGCATGTGATAAACGATGAGAAAAACGCGCAAGGGTGAATCTTATCGTCTAGCGGCTCTTGAGTTTGGCAAATACAGCCTCCGCTGTATCGGACCACCTGAACGTCGTTCTGGGGGAGGTCAAGGCGGTCAGAGGAGCGACTAGTTGGCTGAAGTTACGAATAAAACGTCGATAAAAATTGGCGAATCCCAGAAACCTCTGTAGGGCCTTACGGGAATCTGGACTTGGCCAATCTATCACAGCCTTAACCATGTCAGGATCCATACACACTCCCTCAGACGAGACAATGTAACCTAAAAAGGGGACGGACTGTGCATGAAAAACGCATTTCTCCGCCTTGACAAAAAGCCCATTCTCTAGCAACCTCTGAAGCACTCGTCTGACGTGCTGAACAAGTCTCTGGAGAGAAAAGGAAAAGATCAATATGTCATCCAGGTAAACATCTATGAATTCATCAACCATATCTTTCAGCACGTCATTGACGAGTGCTTGGAAGACCGCAGGCGGGGGTATTAAATGCGGTCTTCCATTCATCTCCCTTCCTTATGCGAACCAAATGATAAGCGTTACGTAAATCCAATTTTGTGAAGATGGATGCTCCCTGCAATCATTCGAAAGCTGAAGACATCAACAGCAAAGGATAAGTAATCTTTACCATGATGTTGTACAACCCTCGATAATCAATGCACGGTCGCAGAGACCCATCCTTCTTCCCCACAAAAAAGAACCCCGCCCCCCCTGGAGATGAGGAAGGTCTAATGAATTTGGATGCTAGAGAATCAGAAATATATTTCTCCATAGCCTCGCTCTCTGGAACAGAAAGTGAATATAACTTGCCCTTAGGCGGAGACTCACCTGGTACTAAGTCTATGGCACAGTCATAGGGATGATGTGGAGGAAGAGAAGCAGCACGAGACTTACTGAACACTTCTCTCAGGTCCTGGCAAGTGACGTGAGTGAGTGAGTGACGTGACATTCAGCCAAGTATCCTTGGCCTTTAGATTGAGAGTCCGACTCTCTAACCATTAGGCCAAGACTTCCCCAAAGGGCACATTAGATAAATTCACTGCCTCCTCCTGGAAAACAGACACAGGTACAGACGAACACGCAGATACTAGACATGACTCCTGACACATATTACTCCACATAGATATTGAATTGTGCCCCCAATCGACTCTGGGAATATGTTGTGTGAACCAAGGATGACCAAGTACGATGGGTGCCAGAGGTGATTTCATGAGGAGGAATGTTATAGTCTCAGTGTGGTTGCCAGACGTGATGAGAGTGATGGGTTCAGTAGCATGAGTAATGTTGGGAAGCTGTTGTCCATTAAGAGCATTGACAGAAATCTTGTACGTGAGAGGGGTGATAGGAATGTGAAGACAGTGAGCCAGTTCAAAATCCATAAAATTACCCTCTGCCCCCGAATCCAGTAAGGCCTTGGTGTCATGTGTGTTGGTTGCCCACCTTAGTTTTACCGGAAGGAGAGTAGATGATGATGGTGATGATGAGTTCTTCTCGGCGGAGATCCCACCCGATAGTAGCCTCCTAGTTACTACCAGGCTAGATCCTTTTAACGGGCATGAGTGAATGAAGTGGCTCGCCCCCCCGCATTAAAGGCACAGTCTTTGGGATCTCCTTCGTTCCCTCTCCTCCCGGGAAAGCCGAGCTCTACCCACCTGCATGGGCTCCGGATCGTAAGGGGGACTGACCGTATCCAGGAATTCCGGACGTCTGGTCTCCAAGCCGCGAACTGGATGGTCTTGTTGGAAACGGCCCATTCTGCTCAGGCGAGCATCCACTCGAAGTGCTAATTCTATAAGTCCATTGAGACTAGTGGGAAGGTCCAGCATATAAATCTCCCTCTGGATACGGTCAGCCAACCCATGCATGAATCTGTCCCACTGCGCCTCCTCGTTCCATCGGCACTCTGCAGCCAGGGTGCGGAACTGGATGGAATACTCCGACACCGAACCGTGACCTTGGCGGAGATTGGCGAGTAGTCTGGCCACCTCCCTACCCGCCGACGCCTGATCGAAAATCATCCTCATCTCACCATCATGATGGTCAAACTTCAGTGGAATTCTGACAAGTTATTTTGTTGTAGCACCCTCTATGGGCAGGTTGTAACGGAACCTGGTGTTCATCCTCAGAATGTTCTGTAGTCTGTGTGCAAAAAATCAGGGCAAATCAATTCAAATTTAGAAAATAATAAAACTTAGACAGCGTCAGAAATAGTTTACTCATTTCTCTTTAATACCTTTTGCAAAACTGTTAATTAGGGGTCCAAACTCCAAAGGTGCATTTTACTCTCTTGCCAGCTTAACATTTTCTGTGCCCTGAAAGTGTCTGAGAGTCCTGTCATTCAGATCTCAAACTTAATGATGTCCTTCTACTCGTATAGCTGCAATATATACATTTTAATTTCTTTACATTTTTTTATTTCTTTAAATAATTTTATTACCTTTTTTAATTCAAATTAAATTCTTTTAAAAAAACTAGCAGTGCATTTAATTTTGTTGTTGTTGTTTTTGTTTGTTTGTTTGGAAATTAATGTCAATAATGTTATTCAAAGAGACTGCATCTCATTCTTCCAAGCCAAGACCATCAGAATAAACATCAAATTACAAAGGACTAGACAAACAAAGGGTGTTTTATCAGTACTAACTATAAATGCTATAAAATATATATTTCCAAATTAATTCAATACTTTGGAACCATGGGGGCTAAAATCAAATTGCTTTTCCTCTGAATCCGTGAGACAGTACTTACTGAACCTAACAGTTGACCCTGGGATGTTTTTACATCATTATGAATTTATTGAAAAACCTATCTGTCCAAATTCCTCCTAGGCACATATTTGGCACACATATTAAGACCCTAATGACAAAAAGTCTGACTTTTTCACCTATATTGGCTCAATGCAATTTCCAAACTTGATATACTTTATCTGAACTAATTTCATTTCTGTGTATTCATTAGACAAAATGCTTAATGAGATGCATGTGCACGCAAAAGAGCATGATTCTGTGTGAATATGGATTATTAAAGCTACTAAAGACATTCAGCAGTAGAGCAGTAATGTACTTTTTTGTCAATATTATTTGTTTGTTTACATGATCTAGACCCCTGATGTTGGTCTACACAATAAACATAAAAAATTTCCACGAACAACTGGCAATTTTACCTTTAATTCATCTCTGGACGTCTTCACAGAGCTAAGCAAAGTTCTTTCATTTTATTGCCTAGTGCTATTTTGGCAAACATGCTCAGAAATTGCTATTGTACAAGCCAATTGTCAGTTATATTGCGAGGCATGCTATCATATTCACACCAGTAACACTGCCAGTTAAATATACCCACGAGCCTCATTAATCTGTGGTCAAGGCTGTCTATATTAATGGGCTGCTGCTTCAGGCTCATCTATTGGGGATGCTTCATCAAACTTATCCGACTATTTCCAACACACTGGGGTTAAATCAGTGCTTGATAATAAATGGACAGACCGTAAATTTTGCTCGTACCAATGCTAAAACGTTATCTGACAAGGGCATGCTGTTGCCTAAATTAGAGTCTGACCATATGGCGTACTGCTTTACAGGTACATGCTGATCTTTTAGCTGGGTAAAACAGCACCCTTCGTTACTCCTATCTCTGTAAGGAGATCCTGCCCTGCTCCACGCACTTAAGAAGGTCTTTGCTTAAAGCTATCAAGATATGGGACTGCTGCTTGTGAGGTTTATCTATTGTCCAGCATTATGTGCTAGTCCTGCCGTTGCATAGGAGGGATTTATGCTTCGCTGGCTCCACTGTGAGCCTTCGCTGACTGCGCGCGCACCTGATCATTTGGTCAAAGCTTCATACTCGTCACATTGCTGTCGTACAGGGTCATATGGGTATTTGATTCTTCGAAAATGCTGGAAATGAATGCTGTGTTTTCAAGGTTATTTTAAAATGCTTGTATTTAAATAAGTGCTGGTCTGGACTCTCTCGAACATCGTCATAATAAACAGTGGAAAAAATGTAAACAAGAATTAATTTGTGGCATAGTCCGCGAGATGCAGTGGAATCATTAGTCATTAATCAGGAATGTCGCGCATGTCTGTAAATAAAATCTGAATAGATTAACCATCTGTTATGCTACTAAAATCACCTATTGAAGGATGATGAATATGACATGTCATTCCCTCACAAACATTAATCGTTATCGTGACAAAATCTAAGGACATCTAATAAATGTAAGGACGTTCATACAAACCGTTGTACCGGTCCAAATGTGCCGCCTGTTAGCAAATTGATGATTTTGTTTAAAACAATGAAATTGCTAATGCGCCTCAAAATCCAACAATTTACCAGTAAGGGTGTCCGTGGGGTTTCCGTGTGCGTGATTAACTAAGGTAAGAGTATGTATGCAAAAAGGCAATTTACCCAGTCGTAAAGTGCTGGAAATTGAAATGTCTTTGGAAGTGCTTGGATTTACTTGAAGGCGTAAGAATCCTGGTGTATCATTCTCTGAACAACAGGGGGCGGCGAGGACTAACCATCCTTAAAACCATCAGGAATCATCAAAGCATCAAAGTACCATGAGACAGTTTTGAGAGCAGCCGGCTGATGCAGCAGCCACAGTTCTCCAGAGTGACTGCAGGAGCGCTGATGACGACACAGCTGTTCATGATTGGCCAGATTAAACCACATGAAAACAATAACGTGTGTTCAGGGTTATTCAACATTTTCAGTTCCAACAGTGGCCACAAATCTGTGTTTTGGAACGGTAAAGCCTTTTAATGTAGTCGCCTATTGTATTGAGTCAGGTCATCATACTACACAGATCAAAGCATATCTACCCCTATGTATTAGCATTTAAACAGCATATGATCATGCTGAACTTTAATCTTGAAATATATGTTGCCGTATTAAGCAGTATAAGTATCCGTGCTCACGAAACGTTCTGAAACGCTGCGTATTTGACAATTCTGCATTTTACTTACTTCATCTGTGTTATGTATGCGAGCACCGCGTGAGTGCCATTAACAGGAGCAGACTGTCTGGCTGACATGTATGTTTTCTCCTCATGAACCGATTTTGGACAGGCTTCTGAGGCAGAGTTATGGTCTACAGCATGATCTGAAGCTAGATATAGAAGTGTTTGTTATAAACAGTGGATATTTCGTACAATGTATATTTAATAAGTAAATAAATAAAATAATACAACACTGACCTCAAGGAGAAGGAGGAGTATGAGGAGGAAGATGAGAAGAGTGAGGAGGAGGATGAGGAGAATGAGGATGAGAAGAATGAGGAGGATGATGAGAAGAAGGTAATGGAGAAGATGGAGGATGAGAAGAATGAGGAGAAGGGATGAGAAAAAGAGGAGGTTGTGAAGAATGAAAAGGAGGATGAGAAGAATGTAGAGGATGACAAGAATGAAGAGGAGGATGAGAAGAAGGAAATGTAGAAGGAGATGGATAATGAGAAGAATGAGGAGGAGGATGAGAAGGATGAGTAGGATGATGAGAGGAATGAGGAGAAGGAGAAGAAGGAGATGGAAGATGAGAAGAATGAGGAGGAGGATGAGAAGGAAATGGAGGATGAGAAGAAGGAGATGGAGAATGAGAAGGAGATTAAGAATGAGTAGGAGATGGAGGAGGTGTAGAAGATGGAGAGGGAGAATAAGAAGGAGATGTAGGAGTTGGAGATGGAGAAGAAGCAGTTGAATGAGAAGGAGAATGAAAAAAAAATTCATAAAAAAAAAAGTGGGCTGCTGTTTTCTCCCGCTAGGGAGATCACCCTTTGCCGTGACACCTGTAGGAGACCGCTGTTCTATCCCTCAAGCAAGGTACAAACACCCCTCAGAAGAAAGGGACCCTTTCCTGTTATAG
Source organism: Carassius gibelio (assembly GCF_023724105.1). Taxonomy (NCBI): domain Eukaryota; kingdom Metazoa; phylum Chordata; class Actinopteri; order Cypriniformes; family Cyprinidae; genus Carassius; species Carassius gibelio. The sequence goes on from NC_068381.1 coordinate 23,492,838, forward strand.
CTGCAGGGGACCGCTGATCATCCTTCAGCAGGGGAGAATACCCCTTTGCTAGCCAGTAGGCTATATTAAGGATATCTCAATAACACTGTCTTTTCTTTTTGCAGGAATGGAACAGGTTGGTTTTGCGGGGTACTTCTTCAGGCAGTAATACCTCTTATTATGTTTGGGGTTTAATGTTAACCCTTTAGGCGCCAGAGGTTTTTTCCTAAAACATTCGATTTTGACATCTTAATTTCAAAAGGCTATATCTTAAAATGTATAAAAGATAGAGACTTTCTGTCAATTATAAAAATATTAAGGGTGACCCAATGTTTATGTAGGGATTTTATTTTCACATCTAATTTGCATATTATGACGTCATATGGGGGTGGCCATCTTGAATTATAGAATTTTCATGAAAAGTCACATGTTTAAATAATAAAATGCAGCACTTCTTTCCCCCCCAAAATGTCCCTCACCTTCTGCGTGCTATATTGCACAATAATGAATGCTCAGGTAAATAGTAAGAAGTAAACAAACTGTGTAAATCATTACTAATAAATGGTAGAAACAAACTGAATGCATGTAGCGGTTGGGATTTTCAATTTACTACATGCAGCAGGCACTCTGATTCCATGTATGGGGCACATATATATTATTCATATGACACACAAACACAAGTAGACAAGACCTGTTTAGTTCAAAAGCTATGCCCCGTTTCCTGCTAGGAGCAGCGTGGCCAGATCTGCCTCGTGCACGCGCCGAGTGTGCACAGCTCGGACTACTGTCAGTGTCATTGCGACTCCCCACCTTGCCTCCTAACTGTCTTATGAATACTTCAACCTCATCTAACATACCCAATGGCATTAGACAAAGTCTCCACTACAATACTGTCGCCGCGATTGCGGAGAGGTGTGGTCAGAAGACAAATATACAGTATTGTTCAAAATAATAGCAGTACAATGTGACTAACCAGAATAATCAAGGTTTTTCGTATATTTTTTTATTGCTACGTGGCAAACAAGTTACCAGTAGGTTCAGTAGATTCTCAGAAAACAAATGAGACCCAGCATTCATGATATGCACGCTCTTAAGGCTGTGCAATTGGGCAATTAGTTGAATTAGTTGAAAGGGGTGTGTTCAAAAAAATAGCAGTGTGGCATTCAATCACTGAGGTCATCAATTTTGTGAAGAAACAGGTGTGAATCAGGTGGCCCCTATTTAAGGATGAAGCCAACACTTGTTGAACATGCATTTGAAAGCTGAGGAAAATGGGTCGTTCAAGACATTGTTCAGAAGAACAGTGTACTTTGATTAAAAAGTTGATTAGAGAGGGGAAAACCTATAAAGAGGTGCAAAAAATGATAGGCTGTTCAGCTAAAATGATCTCCAATGCCTTAAAATGGAGAGCAAAACCAGAGAGACGTGGAAGAAAACGGAAGACAACCATCAAAATGGATAGAAGAATAACCAGAATGGCAAAGGCTCAGCCAATGATCACCTCCAGGATGATCAAAGACAGTCTGGAGTTACCTGTAAGTACTGTGACAGTTAGAAGACGTCTGTGTGAAGCTAATCTATTTTCAAGAATCCCCCGCAAAGTCCCTCTGTTAAAAAAGGGCATGTGCTGAAGAGGTTACAATTTGCCAAAGAACACATCAACTGGCCTAAAGAGAAATGGAGGAACATTTTGTGGACTGATGAGAGTAAAATTGTTCTTTTTGGGTCCAAGGGCCACAGGCAGTTTGTGAGACGACCCCCAAACTCTGAATTCAAGCCACAGTACACAGTGAAGACAGTGAAGCATGGAGGTGCAAGCATCATGATATGGGCATGTTTCTCCTACTATGGTGTTGGGCCTATTTATCGCATACCAGGGATCATGGATCAGTTTGCATATGTTAAAATACTTGAAGAGGTCATGTTGCCCTATGCTGAAGAGGACATGCGCTTGAAATGGTTGTTTCAACAAGACAATGACCCAAAACACACTAGTAAACGGGCAAAGTCTTGGTTCCAAACCAACAAAATTAATGTTATGGAGTGGCCAGCCCAATCTCCAGACCTTAATCCAATTGAGAACTTGTGGGGTGATATCAAAAATGCTGTTTCTGAAGCAAAACCAAGAAATGTGAATGAATTGTGGAATGTTGTTAAAGAATCATGGAGTGGAATAACAGCTGAGAGGTGCCACAAGTTGGTTGACTCCATGCCACACAGATGTCAAGCAGTTTTAAAAAACTGTGGTCATACAACTAAATATTAGTTTAGTGATTCACAGGATTGCTAAATCCCAGAAAAAAAAAATGTTTGTACAAAATAGTTTTGAGTTTGTACAGTCAAAGGTAGACACTGCTATTTTTTTGAACACACCCCTTTCAACTAATTGCCCAATTGCACAGCCTTAAGAGCTTGCATATCATGAATGCTGGGTCTTGTTTGTTTTCTGACAATCTACTGAACCTACTGGTAACTTGTTTGCCACGTAGCAATAAAAAATATACTAAAAACCTTGATTATTCTGGTTAGTCACATTGTACTGCTATTATTTTGAACAATACTGTACATGTCTAGCGTGGTAAAAATCTCCCGCCTCGTCCCCGCAACAATAACACGCCTGCTAATTTCGCGATGAACACTCTGACCCCGGCAAACATTGTTCACACCTCTGACATTTGGCAAAGGACCATTTACATTAGGCAAAGGATTCACCGTTTGTGCTTGGTGTAGGGCTATACTTTCACTTTCAGTATCACCGGCATCTTCTGAATGCAGATATTCCCCTTCAGAATCAGTGTCCGCGAATAGATGTTCCAACACCTCAATTCGGTTTTATTGAAGCTTTATTGATGCCAATAGATATTTATAATTATGATAATAATAATAATCTAATGCCAATACTCGCTGACGTTGACAATATTGGTCAGATAAAATGGCTCACTCTCACACTAGCTCCGTTTTTTTTCGCACTGATTCAATGCGCTCTAGCTCGAAGATTTCGTATAGGAGCATGACGTTTTTTTGAGTCAGAGATGAAGTATTACATGTCTGCTATCTGGTGCATGGGAGGTTGCATGAAATTTGACACCCTATTTGACAAAATCGGCCGTTTTATTCAGTGCCGCATCTTGTCGAGTAAACTCGACCGTGGCGCCAAGAGGGTTAAAACTCTTGTATGTTCAATTATTCTGGGAGCAAGAACCCCCATAAGGACCATACCACCAAAGATAAATTTTGTTCAATAAACTCAAGTAAACTTGCCAAAGTGGTTCCTGTATTTAATCGAGTGCAGCGTTAGTTCAGTCAGGCCACGGAGGCAAAGGCTGTTACCAGCTGAAGCAGTCAGATGTCAAATCGCTCCAATCACTACCACTCTCCTATTAGACACGGGACATATATACACGTGGTACCACTGCTCGGTGAGCATGCTCAATGGCTCGCAACCCTCCCTCCCTCCCCATTATAAGTATGAGCATATTACTGTGCACCTTCTGGTTGTCATCTCTGTTTTAGATCACTAAGGCTTTCAAAATCTTAGTTGGCATGGACCTCACTGCTGAGAGACACTCATCTTTATAACCAGGCTACAGGATAGACGTCCCACTGCCACATCTATATGAGTACTGCCATTTGCTTTAAAGACTACTTTAAAGATTACTAAGAGTCTTGATTGTCATGTATTTCTAAAACTCATGGTCCTGGGGGTTTAATGTTAAACCTCTTGTATGTTCAATTATTCTGGGAGCAAGAACCCCCATAAGGAACCATACCGCCAAAGATAAATTGTGTTCAATAAACTCAAGTAAACTTGCCAAAGTGGTTCCTGTCTGAACTGCTTCAAATATTATGTTATTAAATTATTAAATATTATTCCCAGGTGCTTTCATATCCTCCCCAGTCAAATGAGACTCCTCAAGTACTCTGGAGGCAACAGAAACAGCACTTATGTTTACCTCAGGGCTACGAGAGAAATATGGTTTAAGCAGATTAGCACGACAAATTTGCTTTAATTTTTTCTGATCAGGAGTAGCAATGATATAATCCTGTTCCGAAACTCTCCGTACTAAGGTATAAGGACCAGAAATTTTGCACAAAACGGAGATCTTGGGTAAGGAAGCAATACTAATACTTGATCGCCTGGACTAAAAACATGACTTTCCGTATGGCGATCAAACAATCTTTTCATTTTAATTTGCGCCTTCCCAGGACGTTTCTGCACTTTCTGTCCTGCAAGAAACAAACGCCTCCGGAACCCACTAACATATGCAGACAATTTTTTAGGTGGTTCCTCACCCTTTTACTCATCTTACAAAACTGTGAGTGGTCCCCGCACCGTGTGACCAAACACCAATTCGTTTGGACTTAAACCTCCCTAGCAGCGAGCATTAGCCAAGGCAGCCCATCCTACCAATCCCGATTTAGTTCAACACAGTATGCGCGCAACAGTGACTTCAGAGACTGGTGGAAACTCTCCAATGCCCCTTGACTCTGAAGATGTCGTGCACTTGACTGGTTATGCTTCACCCCAAGCTACCTCAAAATCTCTGCAAACATTCCAGACATAAAATTGGTCCCTCGATCACTCTGAACAATCCTGAGTATTCCCCAAAATAGAAATGAAATTAGTTAAAGCTTTAACGACAGCTTTAGTGGTGATCTTACGCAAGGGATATGCCACTGGATATACGAGTTACCCAATTTAAGGCAAGGCAAGACAAGTTTATTTATATAGCACATTTCATACACAATGGTAATTCAAAGTGCTTTACATAAAAGAAAGTAAAATAATCATGAAGAAAAATAATAAAAAAATAAAACAAGCAATTTTAAAACTTTTAAAATGATTAAAACATTTAAAAACAGTTAGAAAATGATTTTACATAAAAAAATAAAATAAAATAAAACAGTGAAAATATAGTGCAATCAGTTCGGACATTGCACAGTGCTCATTCAATAAATGCACAGCTAAAAAGATGTGTTTTGAGTCTAGATTTAAATGTGACTAGTGTTTTAGCACATCTGATCTCTTCTGGAAGCTGATTCCAACTGCGGGAAGCATAGTAACTAAAGGAGGACTCCCCTTGTTTTGTGTGAACCCTTGGTATTTCTAACTGACTTGATCCTATTGATCTGAGTGCTCTGTTAGGTTTATATTCAGTGAACATATCTGCAATATATTTCGGTCCTAGGTCATTTAGTGACTTAAATACGAGTAAAAGTACTTTAAAATCAATCCTAAATGTAACTGGAAGCCAGTGTAAGGACCTGAGGACTGATGTGATATGCTCAGATTTTCTGGTTCTTGTCAGAATCCTGGCAGCAGCGTTCTGGATGAGCTGCAGCTGTCTAATGGTCTTTTTGGGAAGGCCAGTGAGGAGCCCATTACAATAGTCCACCCTGCTGGTGATAAAGGCATGAACAAGTTTCTTCAAGTCTTGATTGGAAACAAAACATCTAATTCTTGCAATGTTTTTCAAATGATAGTATGCTGATTTAGTTACTGCTTTGACATGACTACTAAAAACTAAAGTCTGTCTCCAGAATCACACCAAGATTCCTGACTTGATTTTTAGTTGTTTGACCCCTAGAGTCAAGGTATGCATTCACCTTGAACACTTCATCTTTGTTTCCAAATGCAATGACTTCAGTTCTTTCCTTATTTAACTGAAGATAGTTCTGGCACATCCAACTATTAATTTCATCAATGCATTGGCAGAGGGAGTCAATGGGGCTGTAGTCATTTGGAGATAAGGCTAGGTAAATCTGGGCATCATCAGCATAGCTGTGGTAGGCAATTTGGTTCTTTCTCATTATTTGACTTAGTAGAAGCATATACAGGCTAAACAAGAGCGGTGCAAGAATTGAGCCTTGTGGGACTCCGCATGTCATGGACGTCCACTTAGACTTTTGCTCTCCTATACTCACATAATAGCCTCTCCCTTCTAAGTATGATCTGAAACATTTGAGTACCATCCCCGACCCAATTTTCCAGTCTCTCTAGTAGTATGTTATGATTGACAGTGTCAAACGCAGCACTGAGATCTAGCAATACCAACAACGATATTTTGCCAGAGTCACAATTTAAGGGAATATCATTTATTATCTTAATGAGTGCTGTCTCTGTGCTGTGATGCGGTCGGAAACCAGATTGAAAATTGTCCAGGTATCCATTTGAGTTTAAGTATTTGTTCAGCTGATTAAAAACTACCTTTTCTATAATTTTGCCTATAAAAGGAAGATTAGATATTGGTCTAAAAATACTCAAAAGTGTGTTATCAAGATTGGTCTTTTTCAGGAGGGGCTTAACAGCTGCAGTTTTTAGGGAGTTTGGAAATGTCCCAGAAAGAAGTGAGGCATTCACCACTTCTAAGAGATCTGCTTTTAAGCAGTCAAGCACACTTTTGAAAAAAGATGTGGGAAGTGTATCAAGACAACAGGTTGATGATTTTAGTTGCTGCACTATGTCTTCCAGAATTTTGCTATCAATTGTTTCAAAAATAGACATAGTATCTTTTTGATATTTTGGCAGAATCTGTCTGACCTCTGCATTAAATGCAGTTTCATAACAAGGTTCGGGAGGAGCACGTCAGATACTTAGCCTAATTAACACAGGTGGAGCCACTTAATATAATCAACCTTAGGGTATAAATACAGCTGAATTAGCCTACCTGTCTCCATTGATGGTTTGTCAGCATCCCGGTTCGCTCTGTCTGCCATCTTATCACAGACCCAATTTTTCTTCCACCAAGGAGATCCTTACCGGGGATTTTTCAGATCTGCTACTTTCGCTGATACCCATGATCATTAAACACGGCTGCTGAGCACCATCAAACGTTGTCGCGACAGCTGCTCTTTTCGCCAAGCCACACGTCTTGGCCAATAGACCATGCAAAGCTCGAGCTTGCCTCGCTTAACACCACGATTGATCCGATCAAGACCGGGCTCTCCTCGAGTGCTGGAATCACACTTCAGTTCTTACCCACCGCGGCTCAGCCTGTCGCAGCGGCTTTTCCGACCGAGACGCAGTTTGAGGCTGCCTCCTCTAGCGGCGTAATCAATACATTTTCAGGTGAAGACGCTAAATACAGGTTCGCAGCTAGAAAGTAGTGCGGCAGCTGCGTGGAGTTCTGATCACATACGTATACGGAAATTTCAGATCCGATTTGAGCCTCGGATGCGTTCAAATATTTGATCTCTGCGACTAGACCGTATGCGAACGCCCAACCGGATGTGATGTTTTCTAATCAAATCTGTCGGTGCAAGGTAGAACTGCAAATAACGATTATTTTTTCTGTCAACTAATCTAACAATTATTTTTATTACAATAAATTATTAATCTAATGTTCTTTTTTTAATTAGTCATTGAATCCTTTGGAGAACTTTACAAAAATATATACAACTTCTAATATAATATTTCAACCTTTATTCATTTTCAACCAATGTGGTTGAAGTTTTTACAGTATAAAATAATAAAGAGGCAAAGAAAATGATTTTACTATGGTAAATATGAATTTTTATTAAACCACAGTAGCCATAAATTGACAGTAGTCATGAAATATTCTTTAGCATCACAAACCATAAAATGTAGTCCGGGTTCTGCTATGGTTTAGCTTGGTTTCCAGAGATCTGGAGCTGATTCGGGGTAGCTCGGTGGTTTGTGACTGTTGTCTCGCAGCGCGCCGTCTTTTAAGGGGCCGTTCACTTATCACGTCATTTCCAATGTAGGCGCGTGATGAGCGCGCTCATAATGGAAGCGGCGCGGTGCGCGTCGCGACGCACTCTTTTTTCCAGGCAAGAATATCAGACCTGAACCAGGAAGTTGGTCACCAGATCACACGGTAACCAGTTAAATCGTAACCGGAGAGCGCCAAGATGTTTTCCTCTGAGGTGCTCGCGCATCGCAGTTGTGCTGCCGTGGTTCACCATATCGGTTTTGCAAGGTGAACAAAGGGCCATTTTATTTGTCCTCTTTTTAAAGTATTCCCATACAGTGGTCTCGTTTCTGTATTCCCATACAGTTTCGTGAAAGACTGCAAATTTCTTCATTCCCAGTATGCCGTTAAGCGAGATGTAAACAAACCGTGTGACGCGTTGTTGCAACACTGCGAGGTCAGAATTACCAATATTTCGTTAACTTTAACATTATTCTTCAAACACAAGTTATGTAAAATGGTGGTTTATAATAATTATGGAAGAAATAATTATTAAACCATTATTTATTTGATTAGCCCCATAAAACCTACGGTTTTATTTGGGGGTCATCTGATTTGTGACGATGTATTCATACATTATATTCATTAAAATCATTAATTTTACCTTGGTGAACATGCCAAGGTAACAGTTGCTGCACGATCAGTTTGAAAGTTCTGCACGACTGCCTAGAGGGAGAAATATGACAATCGTGTCCAAATGTCGTGTGCCATGGAAGGTGGCTTAAAGTTTGTTTAAATGAGGTTATGACATAGTTCTGTTGGATGACGATGCCAATTTTTACCACGAAGCCAAGGCTTTTTTCCCATAGTCGTCATCCACACTGAAATGTCCAAAGATATTATCTGCCTTACCGTGCATGTTTAAACCTCACACAGACATAAGTTTCATGCAATTAGTCTGGCAGGATCAATTTATTTAGGGTTATATTTCACCATTTACTGGTGTGATCGCTTAGAATTTATCTAAAACACCACTACCCTCGTTTTGCCGCAGGACAGCAAGTGTGAGTAAAAAATTCTGTTGTCTTTCTAGGTCTATAATATTGAAAAGCATGCAAGTAAATATCTTTAGAAACTGCTTGGAAGTAAATAGCACATAACTGCAATTAATGTCATTGCCATAATCATGTCTATTGGTATGTTTTACAAGACTAAATGCTGTTCATTGTTTTCAGAAGCCTCTGTTTCTAAAGTCTATACTACCATATGAAACCAGTGTTTAAAATTTATCAGTTTTGGAGGCTGCTTAAAAAGGCTGGAAGGCCAAAACAAGAGGAATGATGCTTTTCCAACAGGAACGTACTAACGTGGACAAAGGCTTAAGGAATTGTCAAATTAGGCAACCAATCACTAAGCTGGCAACACAGTAGACTATGCATTAATTTTTTAGGTTGCCCCATCAAATGTTACTAACCTGTCTACTCTTCCCACAGCCAAGGAGGGGGGAAGATGGGCCTAGTGGTTAGAGAGTTTGACCCCTAACCCTAGGGTTGTGGGTTCGAATCTCGGGCTGGCAATACCATGACCGTGGTGTCCTTGAGCAAGGCACCGAACCCCCAACTGCTCCCCGGGCGCTGCAGCATAAATGGTTGCCCACTGCTCCGGGGGTGTGTTCATAGCGTGTGTGTGTGTGTGTGTGTGTTCACTGCCGTATGTGTGCACTTGGATGGGTTAAATGCAGAGCACAAATTATGAGTATGGTTCACCATACTTGGCTGAATGTCATGTCACTTTCATTTTTTTTTCTTTTCACTTTCAACAACTACAGCAGTCAAAGCAAGCTCCGCAGGCGGCCAAAGCAGCTATCTCTCCTCTTCTTCTCATGCTCCCCTTTACTTATCTGTTTTCCGTATCTCCTCACTGCCGCAGCAGTGTCTGCTCCCGCAGGAGCCTTTTCTGTATCTCCTCACTGCCGCAGCAGCGTCTGCTCCCGCAGGAGCCTTTTCTGTATCTCCCCACTGCCGCAGCAGTGTCTGCTCCCGCAGGAGCCTTTTCTGTATCTCCCCACTGCCGCAGCAGTGTCTGCTCCCGCAGGAGCCTTTTCTGTATCTCCCCACTGCCGCAGCAGTGTCTGCTCCCGCAGGAGCCTTTTCTGTATCTCCCCACTGCCGCAGCAGTGTCTGCTCCGGCAGGAGCCTTTTCTGTATCTCCCCACTGCCGCAGCAGTGTCTGCTCCCTATCTCCTCAAATCCTTTTTCATCATTCAATGGGTCGTTGGTTCTCTTCTGGCAAAAGTCGACATCACCTCCGCTTCCAAGTTATGCCTATTCATCCTAGGTGGTGGTGATAGTATTACGTACCAATTATAGTCAAGACGATATTAGACTCATTCTCCTATTATTGTATTTTATTATCATTATTAGGCAGCCACTACAATTCAGCTACCAAACTGCTCCGTTATTTCATTTCACGCTTGTCCGTGCTTGCAAGGATGATTCGAGCCTGTAGGCGATGAAGAAGTCTCAATCCACAAACAGACGTACATCGTCTGCAGATACAAGGTATTTCATTGCACTGTAACAAGTAATCTGGTATGCGCATATTTTACACAAGCCTCACTAACTAAGTTTAATGCCTCCGTTATGTTAGAATGCATCTCATTCTTTTGTTTCCGTGGCATTGTGTCGGTCTCATCATGAGGTGCATGGTACGGAGTGCGTACGACCAATGCATCAGTTTCAACTAAACCTTACTCCAAATATATTTACCAGTTTTGAATACTATATTTAACATGTTCGTTTACGTCCATATTAGGGTTTAATTGTTGAACTTTAAATGAAATCCTCTATTGTTTTACCATTGACCAATTTTCAGATCATTTAGATAGATAACTTCCGTGTGCAGATGCAGCAAATTTTTCACAAGACAAGCGAGATGACCGTAGTACCCGATTACATGAACTAGCTGTTTTAAATATAATAAATTCATATTTAACATCAGTTTATCAGTGCATCTGAAAGTATATTCTTTTAGACTATCGGTGATTCCATAGGCTCTCTTTCTTTCACCCGCATGGTTTAAAACAGCAAAAAGTAATGCCATGACAAGAACAGAGTCTCTGTCTTCCTCTACCCAAGCACGATTACATACGTATACGTATCGTCAATCTCACGCACTGACAAGATGACGATTGACAATGGCCATATCGCTGATTAATGGCACTCATCTGAGGTACACTGGCACAGGAAATTCTATTTATTTTTTGTACACTTAAATTTTCAAATACAGTGTCTGCACCAAGATTTTCTGACTTTATATCGGAAGCAGCTCATTGGGTTCGTTAAACAATTATGCAGTAATCGTCATAGCCTCTACCCTTTAGACAACCAAATTGTTCTTAGTATTGAACCCTGTCAGGCACTGCAAGAGTGCTTCCGGCTTGATCCAAACTTTGCCTTTTCCGTGTTTAAAAAAAGAAAAAAAAAAAAAAAAACCTCCTTCACTGTCTGGCCCAATACTGGCCATACAACTTTACCTTTCGGTCTTACGTTCGGAGAGGCTTTCCCGTCTGATGCTGCAAGTAATTACCTCCTATCAGACGTCGGTGAGAGCCACCCGCCTAGACCACATTACTTTTCCTTTCTACGGTCGGCGAGGCTTACCCATTCGACACCGTGAGTATTGAGCTCCCGGCAGATGGTTGCTAAGTCTCCCAGCCAGACAACTTTTTTCATCCTTTGGTCTAAAAGGCTTACCCATCCGACGGCGTCTGTATTAAGCTCCCTCGGGATGCTGGCGCGAGCCTCCAGGCCACACACCCTTACCTTTTCCTCCTACAGTCAGCGAGGCTTATCCGTTCGATGCCTTGAGTATTGAGCTCCCATCGGACGCCGGCAAGAGCCTCCTGGCAACACAACTTTACCTTTCCATCTTACGTCCGGAGAGGCTTATCCGTTCGATGCCTTGAGTATTGAGCTCCCATCGGACGTCGGCGAGAGCCTCCCAGCTAGACAACCTTACCTTTTCCTTTCTACAGTTGGCGAGACTTATCCGTTCGGTGCCTTGAGTATTGAGCTCCCATCGGACGTCGGCGAGAGTCTCCCAGCCACTTAAACTTTACTTTTCCATGCTACGGTCGGGGAGGCTTACCCGTTCGATGCCTTGAGTATTGAGCTCCCATCGGACGTCGGCGAGAGTCTCACGGTCACCTAAACTTTCGTTCCTGTTTGACGGGTGGCGGTGCTCGCATACGACGACAAGAGTCTCCACTTCCCGCCAAACTCTGTCCAAATCTTTCCCCCCCCCGTCTGGTGAGGCTTACCCGTTCGATGTTCTGAGTCCTGATCTCCCATCAGATGCTGTGAGAGCCCACGCAGTCGGGTTTTCCTTTTCCCGCTCCCCGGCCGGCGAGGCTTACCCGTCTGATGCCGTTGAGTATTGTGCTCGTGTCAGATGTCGGTGAGAGTGCTCCCGGTTGGGTTTTCTTTTCTTGTTGCCCACAAACAGGTCTTATCCATCCGATGCCGTGAGTATTGATCTCCCGTTGGGTGTTGCAAGAGTCCTCTTTGTCGGCAGCCCAAAGCTGTTTATCTGCTCAAACCGAGAGGACTTACACGTCCGTCGTCCTGAGTCTTGATCTCCAGTCGGAGGCTTCATGGGTCCTCTCGGTTAGGTATCTGCCCTGGTTGCCCACTGACTAGCAGGGGCTCATTAGCCAGTAGGGCCCGTACGCCAACACCGTGACCTATTCCGGTCGAGACAACTCGGGCCCTCCTGGTCGGGCAATCCAATCACGTCGCTCCTCCGCTATCGGTGGGGCTCATCCGTTCCAATGCAGTGAGGTGCTCCGGTTGTGCAACGGCTTGAACCCCCCCGACTGGGCGCCCTAAATCACATAGTCCGACACAAGCAGCCGGTGGGGCCCATTTCTCCAATAGGTAAAGTTGCAATCACTGGAGTACATATAGGCCCTTCCAACCTGCTTTTTAAATATCAGTCCCCGCCAGATGTCAAAGCTATTGTGGGGGGTCCTTAGTCTGGCGGCTGTCCTTTCCGCTATTGCTTTTTGGGGGGGTACTCTAGGTTCGGGCCATTCCCGAGCTCGGAGCCCCTTCCCCGGACAGCACGCCAAATATGCACTATAATACTTCAGCTAATTATATGTAAGTGTGAACTCGTGAATTGAGGATGTGCTAATCGCCTTCCTGATATTTATGATCTTCTCAGAAAAGAAAGAAGCAAACTCATTGCATTTGCTGTCTGAGAGCATATCACTGGTAATCTGTCTTGGTGGGTTTGTCAGTCTCTCAACAGTGGCAAAAAGAGTACGAGTGTTATTTAAGTTACTGTTTATAAGGTTTGAGAAGAAATTATGTCTATCTGTGGCTAGTTTCACATTAAAAGCATAAAGGCTCTCTTTATAGATGCTATAGTGAATTTCAAGTTTCGTCTTCCTCCACATCCGCTCAGCTTTTCTGCATTGTCTTGTCATAGTCTGAACTGCTGTTGATCTTCTCCAAACTGATTTCGGTCTGTTTGTTTTCTTACTGACTATTATTGGTGCAATATCATCAATAACATTCTTAACTTTTGAGTTGAAGGAATCAAAGAGAATATCAACAGAGTCTGCAGAAATGCTTGGTGTTAAAGATATAGCCTCCATAAATAGTAAACTTGTGTTCTCGTTTATGCATCTCCTTCTGACAGAGACAGATCTAGATTCAGTGGTAGCAGAGATCAATATATCAAAGAAAATACAGAAGTGATCAGATAGTGCTATGTCCTTAGTAACAATGGATGAAATGTTTAGACCCCTACTGATGATTAGATCCAGAGTGTGTCCACCTTTGGGTCCATGCACATGCTGAATCAGGTCAAAAGTGTTTAGAACAGTTATCATTTCTTTTGTAGTTTTGTTTTCTGCATTATCTATGTGAATATTAAAATCCCCTGCAATTACAAAACAGTCAAACTCTGAGGAAATTATTGAAAACATTTCTGTGACCTCTTCAACAAAGGCTGGAGAGTATTTTGGAGGCCTGTAAATAATAATAAACAGAATGCGTGGGGCACCTTTCAGCACAATCCCTAGATATTCGAAAGACAAGTACTGACCAAATGACGCTTGCATTGATAGACATCTTAAATAGAGCAGCTACACCCCCACCTCTCCTAACAGTCCTGCAAACACTCATGTAAGTGAAGTTAGGAGGGGCTGCTTCATTTAGAATTGTTGCACTGCAGCTGTCTTCAAGCCATGTTTCATTTAGAAACATAAAATCCCGATTGTTTGTGGTTATAGAGTCATTGATTATAAATTATTTTTTTTTTTATTGAGCAAATGTTTAAAAGTGCTAACTTGATGGCAGTGCTTGGTGTCTTTACATCAATCTTAGTTTGATGCATAATAGGCCGCAGATTAGATGAGTTTGCCCTTCGGCTTGAGAAGGCCTTAGACTTTCTATCACGTGATAAAACTGAAATAGAGAAAGCTACCCTCTTGTTCTGTAAGCATTTGTGAATGTTGCTGCTATTATAACGGGGACCGACACATATCACTGAGAGCTGCTATCAGTTGTTTTTGGTTCACCTTCAGCAGATAGAGGGTTTGGGCCCTGGCGTTGTGGCAGCGGTCGGAGAGCTCTCATAGGAACAGGGCCCACAGGCTTTGGTGGTTGGGGGGCCCGCCGTTTTTTTGTTGTGTTACATCCTAAGATGTATGTTATTGTTGCTGTTAATACTGTGTGTTAACTCTATGTAACTGTGCTTCATTGATGCTTGACATCCTGTTGGGAGTTGTAGTTTTTGTTGGTTTTCCTCTGTTCCTCCCTGTCCTCTCACAGAAGACCTAATTGATGTCACCTGTTCCTCGTCAGAGCTGTGGAGAGGAGCTTGTATTTAAACAGAGGGAACGGACACAACACCAAAGAGAGTTTGGCTTGTCTGTTTTCCCAGTTGGTGGTTTAAGCAGTGGTGCTGCTTTAAGAAAGCCTGTTGTATTTGATTACTATTGTGTGATCAGGGCCTGTAGTGTATCTTCAAGACAGCCTGTTGTACTGGCTGTAGTGATTAGAAATTGTTTTCTTTTTATTCTTTTGCCTGCAGACGCAGTAAGGAGGTGGGTGCCACTTTTATTTTATCAACTTATGCTTTTCTCCTGGTTTTGTGGAACAGTGAGGAAGTCAGGGAAGAGACATGTTGTTGATTTTGATGTTTTGTTTGCTAGGTAAGTTAGATTACTTTGTTTTCAGTTAGCATCCCCTTTTTGTTTGTTATTTTGGCCTTAACCCCCTCCTGAAGCTACAAGCGTCTTATTCATTCTTTTTGAATTACCCATATTGTTAAACCTCTAATTTTCCCTTACCCTTTAATGCTGTACAAAGACTTTACATTGTAAATAAAATCTTGAAGAGTTTCCATGAGTTTGAGTGCTGGGATTATGGATAGTCAACTCTCTCTCACTATTTTGTTTGCAAGTTCACAGACATAATTGTTAACTTTTCATAAATAGCATATGTTACTCCCCTTGTCACCCCTAGACACAGAGGGGGACGTAACAGTTGATATCTGCGGGCTAGCAGCGAATGAGTGGGAGAGTTTAGTCCCAACATACACCAATTCCTCCATTTTCTGTGAGAAGCACAGAAGTGGAGATGCTGGAGAGAGGGATAATGTGTCTGGTGAGATGGGCTGTGTCTCTGGTGTTTCCAGTGGCTGTGATGTGTTGTCCTGGCTTCCCTGGCTGTTTTCCAGAAAGTCGTCCCTGGGTGGTGAATCTTGTAGCTGTTTTGATACATCACAGTCAGTCTGTGAGGAGCTCTGTGGGCAGGGCTCAGCAGGGATAGTGTCTATCAGCAGTGATTGTTTTGCTGCATGGTGTTATCAGTGTCCTTGCGGGATATGACAACCACATGATGACTCGGACCCGGTGTGTGTGTGCTGAATGGATTGACACACTCTGCTGAAGAATGACAAAGGGAGAAGTAGATATTTTCCTTAAACACTCTTGCACCAAGTTTGTTTGGGTGGAGGCCATCCGGTTTAAACAATTGTCTATGGCCCCAGAAAAGATTGAAGTTGTCGATGAAATTTACCCTTTTATATTACAAGATCTTTGTAGCCATGTGTTCAGCCCAAGCAACCGTGAAAACATATTTATTCCCCTTGCTGGGAGTGGTCCACTGATGAACGACTGAACTTTGAGTCTTTGAAGTATTTCAAAGAGTTCAATGAAGTCCTTCTTAAGGAGTTCTGACTGCTCTTTCCGAATGTCATTCTTCCCCACATGGATGATGATTCGATTTGCAGTCTTGTGCTTCATCAGAATGTTCTGAAGATCCTTGTTCACATCAGAGACCGTTGCTTGAGGAAGGCAGCATGTTGTTGTAGTCCTGCTATGGATGTTTCTGATAACAGAGTCACCCACTATCAGAGTCCTGGGCTCGGCTGCGCTCTGAGCTGAAAGCCGCTGTCTGCTCGACCTTGAGCCCCTGTTAGTAGCAGTGTTAGCTGCTGGCTGATCCGGTCCATGTTTAATCACATTTTGGGGATTCCTCATCCATTAATGCTTCAAATCTGTTCTCCAGATGTATAGGGGGTGGTAGAATACCAGTATTTACAAGCCTTGTCATAGACAAATCTGGGGTAGAGGAAGCTATGGCAGCAATACGAGAAACTCGTGACAATCTGATATCTCGTGTTCCTTTGGGTCTCGCTCCCTGTTTATGCCATCGATTAGTGTGGCAATCAGTTTCGGCTTGGAAGATTCATGGGACTCACCGGCTGTATACTGAGCGGGTCCATGACGACAGTCTGCTAAGTGTTCCGTCTGTTCTGGAAGTCCAGAAAGTAACTTTGTTTCAAGAATCACAATCCTTTGTAGAAGTTTGCAGCAGTTCATACAACAAGTAGATCCAACAGAAGGCATTTTCTCTCTCTTCTGTTTGAAAGTAGGCAGTTGTTATCCCATCACAGGAATGTAAGCTGTTAGCAGTGAGAGAAAAAGTCTTCTTTTTGTAGTATTATTCCAGTCCCAATGTTTTTAGTTTTAGCGTTTGTGCCAAAAATCTGTTGTTTGAGCTCTGTGCTGATCTGCTGAAGTAAAAATCTTAGAAAAATCAGAGAAAAGTACAGTAATAAGAAGCAAAGCGCAGAGCAGTAAGCTAGAACGTCCGAACAGTAGCAAAGCCGGAAGCATTAGACGGAGGCAATGGTCCCACACAGTCAATCATTATGTGTTCGAAAGGTTGAATTATTACCGATATCGGACACAATGGCACAGGTTTTAAAACCTGATTGGGTTTACCAGCCATCTGGCAAGTGTGGCAAGTTTTAATAAATGTTGATTTCCTGTCCTTTTTAAGAAGAGGCCAATAATATTGCAACAAAATACGGTGAAAAATGCCCAAATGGCCTGCAACATTCCCATGGGCATCCCTTAATACCACCTCCTTAAACTGATCTGGCTCCACCACCTGAATTATTGCCTAACTGCCTAAATCCTAACTGAGATGACTCCATTTCCTCAACATCAACTCCTCCTGAACAAAATAGCCGATTGTCATGCTCTCCACCTCCTCAGGGGGCACTGCAACAGAAAACAAAGGTTTAATAATTTTTTATTTTAAATGTTCACACAACAACTCTTTACAAGCAACAAACCCTCAGACGGAGATTTAATAAAGTCTTCGATTGATGCAATATTTCAAAGTTACTAATTCACAAATTCATAGGTAAAAAAAAATATTTTCTTTTGTCTTTTTAAGTGATCAAAAATGGATGAGCATTCATTCACGCATGCCCCTTCCTATCTACCACCAACACCTATATTTCTAAACCTAATCTTCATGCAACTCTAAAGGATGCCTTTAAACACTAAAATACCACTGGTAGTGAACTAAGCAATTCTGCCCAATTCCCAAACCACAGCAGTGTACTCAGCCCAGGAGTCTGCGCAAAATAGCAAACTAAAATAAAAAACAATGCTAAGCATAGCTAAAGCCTAACAGGGGAATGAATGAAATCATCCTGTCGTTTATCACCCACATCAAACACTTGACTTACCCATGAAAAATGTGAACAAACTATTTCGTTGCCTTCTCACATCCGTCTCCCACAAAATTTCCTCAAATTATTCAAACGAAAATCATAGTAAACTACACGTGATCAACGCATTGGTTTTGACGAGCCCACATCTGTTACAGCCAACACTTAGGCTGCAAAAAAACGGAGACCAGATGCGGCACGACATATTAAACATTTATTTAAATGCAAGGAAACAAACCTAAACATAATATAAATAATGAAAGGTATCAAGGTCAGGCAAGGCACTTAGCACTACGTGCAGCGACAAACTCCATCACAGAGACAAAACGCCCAACTGCCTTCACGAGAAGTCTCCTCCATATTTCACTCCACAATCCAACAAGTATCAGGTGTGTAGCCATGCCCCCTCCAGATGGCACCTAAAACACAAAAACACACACACACAGCAAGGCTGAGACATCACAGGCACACAATCCACGTTGTTTTAGGTCCAGTGTAAAGTTTCCACAGTCAATGATGGTTTGGGGTGCCATGTCATCTGCTGGTGTTGGTCCACTCTGTTTTCTGAGGTCAAAGGTCAACACAACCATATACCAGGTAGTTTTAGAGAACTTCATGCTTCCTGCTGCTGACCAACTTTATGGAGATGCAGAATTAATTTTCAGAGAGGACTTGGCACTTGCACACAGTGCCAAAGCTACCAGTACATGGTTTAAGGACCATGGTATCCCTGTTCTTAACTGGCAAGCAAACTCGCCTGACCTTGTGAAAAGGAAGATGCAATATGCCAACCCCATGCAGAAGAGCTGAAGGGTGCTATCAGAGCAACCTGGGCTCTCATAACATCTGAGCAGTGCCACAGACTGATCGACTCCATGCTCTCTCTCTCTATATATATATATGTATATATATATATATACATAATGGTATGTTTGTTTTGTTATCATCATTATTATTATTATTATTATTTTGGCTAATACGTCAAAATTGCATTAGTGGGGACGATTTTACGTTTGATAAAAATGTGGGGGACAACGATCATTACACTCGCGTGCACCGGCAGCGTCAAAACAGACACATTCCAAGAATTCCATCACTGGTCGGAGTGGGCCGCGAACTCGCATCGCTGTGCCTCTTCTATTATCTTTACAACAACCAATGGGCACTGGCCATGGCGCAATGGATAATGTGTCTGACTACGGATCAGAAGGTTCTAGAATCGAATCGACTGGCTCACTCTGTGTTTGTTTATCTCAGATTGATTTTGTTGTTGTGTGTTTATTTTCTTCTAAAAAGTCAAGAAGGAAAGGCAAATCTCCAGGCATGCTTCTTTTATTCCATAAAATACATGTACTGAACACCCGATGTAACAGGCTTAGTGTTACTTGGGTTTTATATTGTGTTTTCCTTATCTATTGCCTGAAGAGTTGACAAGCTGTAATACCACTAGGAGCTGGTGAGTAATAGTCAGAGAGCAAGCCAGTTCGTTTGGTAGAGGGAAACCTCATGGTGGAACTGCTGTTACCTGCTTACTCGTTGGAAGTCCTAATTTGAGAACTTTTAGAGTTTATGCTCAAACAAAGGACTTTCTTTGCAGAATCTTATATTTCAGTTGGCTACCTTTGGTCATTCCTGCCCTTGAAGTTTTCTTTACTGTGTTTGTGTGTAAGCATAGTTTTGAAGCTGTGGATTACCATCAATAGTGTAGTGAGGCTAGGAAGCATGGCCTGCACACATTGACTCTACACTGACTCTTCACTCACTGGATTAGGGATTATAACATTGCGCCGCTCTCAGATAACCTTGTTGGATTCATCACCACCACCATACTCTTCATCATCATCATCATCATCATCATCATCATTTCATCTCACCGAAAGACTGGACTTGAAAGCTAAGTTTTCTTTATATTTGATAACACTTAAACAGAGACAAAGACTGCTGTATTGTTTATTTTGGTGGTAATTAAATATATGCACTGCTGGAAATAAGGAAAAATGGAAAAGAATGAATATTTGTCTAATGAAGGGATGTCACTTTTCAGTACCATTCGAATTTCTGGTGAACCGCCTCAGCGTAACTTCTTTAAAAGAAAAGGAGGTGTTGCAACATTCCAATGTCTAGGAGAGAAGCAGACATGCTTTGGTATTGCCATTCGCATCACAAGCACTCCGATAA
This sequence comes from Carassius gibelio, assembly GCF_023724105.1. Lineage (NCBI taxonomy): Eukaryota > Metazoa > Chordata > Actinopteri > Cypriniformes > Cyprinidae > Carassius > Carassius gibelio. The sequence goes on from NC_068381.1 coordinate 23,512,691, forward strand.
GCTCTGCAATTAACGTGGAAATAAACTGCAGTCTGGCAGCCAAAGGATTCTCGAATGAATAACTTTATCGCCACTCTGTAACTGCTTCACTACTTTGAAGGGTGTAATGCAATGTGGTTTTGATGTCATGGGCTTGCCATTTTGTAGCCTTATCACTAATTGCCACCTGGACATTGAAAATAAATTGTAAGCTGAGTTAAACTGAAGGAGCGAATAATCAGCAACTTTGCTGATTAGAAATTGGTCTCACTTTCATTGTTAACCTCACAATGTGTCATTTCTGTACCTTGACAGACTAACGATAGTCAGTTTTTCTCTAGATATCGGTTGCCGTGTGTGTTTTCAAATCAATGACACAAGTATTTTCAACTGGATAAGACCTTAATTACCAGTTAGAGGTATCAATTCAGCAATCACAGGAATCTGTCCAAAAAACCATTTCAGGGAAGGGCTGGTCAGCTGCCCTCCTGATAACATCCTGAGAATAAGCAGACAGCAATGCTTGACAATGACATGTTGAAAACCAACAAGTCTGTAGCAACTGGGAGTCTCTACTATTGGTGGGCCAGTGGCGCAATGGATAATGCATCTGTCTACGAATCAGAAAATTCTAGGTTAGAATCCTGGCTTGCTCACACTTTGTTTATTTTTCTCAGGCGGATTTTGTTGTTGTGTTTTTGTTTTATTCTCCACAGAAGAAAAGACAAATCTCCAGGCATGCTTCCTTTTTTTCCACAAAAGACATGTACTGCACACCCATTCCGATTTCCAAGGGGAAACACGGACATGCTTCGGTAATGCCATTCGTCTCACAAGCACTCCGACAAGCTTGGCAATTAACGTGGAAATAAACTGCAGACTGGCAGCCACTTGATTCTCGAATGAACAATTTCATCGCTACTCTGTAACTACTTCACTACTTTGAAGGATGTAATGCCATGTGGTGTTGATGTCATGGGCTGGGCATTTTGAAGCCTTAACACTGATTGCCACCTGGACTTTGAGAATAAGTTGTAATCTGAATTGAACTAAACGAGCAAATAATCAGTAACTTTGACAATTAAAAGTTGGTCTCACTTTCATTGTTAACCTCACAATGTGTCAATTTTGTACCTTGACAGACCGATAATAGGCAGTTTTTCCTCGAGATATCAGTTGTCATACATGTTTTCAAATGCATGACACAAGTATTTTCATTTGGACAACACCTTAATTACCAATTTGAGGTATAAATTCAGCAATCACAGGAATCTGCCCAAAAAACAGAACCCTCTGGCTGAGTAAAAAAAAAAACAGATCCCTTAAATTCATGCAACACTATATAATTCAGAAAACCGTCCATTTGGATAATTCTTGTTTTGCCAAATTATTATCACATTGTTACAGTCAAACACCAAAAGCAACAGGCCACTACAAGACCCTGCGCCCACACTGGCCACATGTATGAAAAAATGGGTCAGAAGCCCATGGCCAGTTAAAAAGGTCCAATTCCCATATGGTCTAGCAGTTAGGATTTCTGGTTTTCACCCAGGCGGCCCGGGTTTGACTCCCAGTATGGGAAAGCATGCTTCTTTTTGCTTCCCTCCTCAAAAAACCAGCACATCTTTCTGCACCAGAAGTGACTTTTTTGGCCAGCAGTACAGCTACAGAACACTGATGGGTTGAGGTTCTAACCAGCAATTTGCACCTTCAATAGCTCCGCTGGTAGAGTGGATGACTGTAGGTTGGAGTGCTGGCAATCCTTAGGTCACTGGTTCAACTCTGGCTTGAAGGAGATCTTTTTTTTTCAATAGCCCACCATTTTAGTGGTTTGGGGCTGGCTTTCTCACAGCTGAAACACAGCTTGAATTCGCAGTCCACCATTGGAAGGCAAAATAGCTTTCAAGGACCGGGAAACCAATCCGAGCCGTGGCGGTGAGGGCGACGAGTCCTAACCACTAGACCACCAAGGAAAGGCTGGTCACAAGCACTCCGACAAACTCGGAGATTAACGTGGTATTAAAATGCAGGCTGGTGTGCCAGTTGATTCTAGAATGAACAATTTCATCGCTACTCTGTAACTGCTTCATTACTCTGAAGGGTGTAATGCCATGTGGTTTTGATGTCACGGGCTTGCCATTTTGAAGCCTTATCACTAAATGCCACCTGGACATTGAGAATAAGTTGTAATCTGCATTACACATGGTATTAAAATGCAGGCTGGTTGGCCAGTTGATTCTAGAATGAACAATTTAATCGCTACTCTGTAACCGCTTTACTACTTTGAAGGGTGCAATGCCATGTGGTTTTGATGTCACAGGCTTGCCATTTTGAAGCCTTATCACTAATTGCCACCTGGACATTGAGAATAATTTGTAATCTGCATTAAACTGAACGAGCGAATAATCAGCAATTTTGCGGATTAAAAATTGGTCTCACTTTCATTATTAACCTCACAACATGTCAGTTTTGTACCTTGACAGACCGACGATAGGCAGTTTTTCCTCTAGATAACAGTTGCCATGTGTGTTTTCAGATGCATGACACAAGTATTTTCACCTGGACAAGACCTTAATTACCAGTTCGATGTATAAATTCAGCAATCACAGAATTCTGGCCAAAAAACTGAACCATGTGTGAGTCAACAAACATGTCCCTTGAATGCATGCAACACTATATATTTCAGTAAACCGTCCCTTCGGATGATTCTTGTATTGCCAAATTATTATCACATTGTTACAGTCACACACCAAAAGCAACAGGCCACTACAAAACCCTGCGCCCACACTGGCCACATTTATGGAAAGTGGCCCACAAGCTTGTGGCCAGTTAAAGCTGGCCAGTTCCCATATGGTTTAGCAGTTAGGATTCCTGGTTTTCTCGTACGCAGCCAGGGGTTGACTCCAGGTTTTCCTCTAGATAAAGGTTGCCGTGTGTGTTTTCAAATGGATGACACGAGTATTTTCACTTGGACAAGAGCTTAATTAACAGTTTGAGGAATCAATTCAGCAATCACAGGAATCTGCCCAAATACACTGAACCCCCGGGTTGAGTGAAAAAACAGATTCCCTGAATGCATACAACACTATATAATTCAGAAAACCGTCCTTTTGGATAATTCTTGTTTTGCCAAATTATTATCACATTGTTACAGTCACAGAACTAAAGCAACAGGCCACTACAAGGTCCTGCGCCCACGCTGACCACATGTATGGAAAGTGCGCCAAAAGCCCATGGCCAGTTTAAAGTGTCCAAATCCCATATGGTCTAGCGGTTAGGATTCCTGGTTTTCACCCAGGCGGCCCGGGTTCAACTCCTGGTATGGGAATGCATGCTCCTTTTTGCTTCCCTCCCCAAAAAATCCAGCAAATCTTCCTGCACCAGAAGTGACTTTTTGGCCAGCAGTAGAGCTACAGAACCCTGATATGTCGAGGTTCTGACTAGCCTTTAGACCCTTCGATAGCTCAGCTGGTAGAGCGGGGGACTGTAGGTTGGACTGTTGGCCATCCTTTGGTCGCTGGTTCAACTCCGGCTCGAAGGAGGTGTTTTTTTCATGTTCCCACCAATTTTTTGGTTTGGAGCTGGCTTTCTCACAGCTGTCAGCAGAGCTTGAATTCGCAGTCCACAATTGGAAGGCAAAAGAGCTTTCCCTGACCGGGAATCGAACCCGGGCCGCGGCGGTGAGAGCGCCGAATCCTAACCACTAGACCACCAGGGAGGGATGGTGGGCTGGAGGGCTGGTGGGCTGGTGGGCTGGAGGGCTGGTGGGCTGGAGGGCTGGTAGTCTGTTCTCCTGATAACAAGGTGAGAATGAGCAGACATCAATGCTTGCCACCGTCACATCGAAAACCAACAAGTCTGTAACAATCGGGGGTCTTTACTATTGGTGGGCCAGTGGCGCAATGGATAACGCGTCTGACTACGGATCAGAAGATTCTAGGTTCGACTCCTGGCTGGCTCGCTCTGTGCTTGTTTTTCTCCGGCTTATTTTGTTGTTGTGTTTTTTTTCTCCAAAGTCCAAAAGAAAAGGCAACTCTCTAGGCATTCTTCTATTTTTTCCAAAAAAAGGCACATTCTGCACACCCATTCCGATGTCAATTTCATCGCTACTCTGTAACCGCTTTACTACTTTGAAGGGTGCAATGCCATGTGGTTTTGATGTCACAGGCTTGCCATTTTGAAGCCTTATCACTAATTGCCACCTGGACATTGAGAATAATTTGTAATCTGCATTAAACTGAACGAGCGAATAATCAGCAATTTTGCGGATTAAAAGTTGGTTTCACTTTCATTATTAACCTCACAACATGTCAGTTTTGTACCTTGACAGACCGACGATAGGCAGTTTTTCCTCTAGATAACGGTTGCCATGTGTGTTTTCAGATGCATGACACAAGTATTTTCACCTGGACAAGACCTTAATTACCAGTTCGAGGTATAAATTCAGCAATCACAGGATTCTGGCCAAAAAACTGAACCATGTGTGAGTCAACAAACATGTCCCTTGAATACATGCAACACTATATATTTCAGTAAACCGTCCCTTCGGATGATTCTTGTATTGCCAAATTATTATCACATTGTTACAGTCACACACCAAAAGCAACAGGCCACTACAAAACCCTGCGCCCACACTGGCCACATTTATGGAAAGTGGCCCACAAGCTTGTGGCCAGTTAAAGCTGGCCAGTTCCCATATGGTCTAGCAGTTAGGATTCCTGGTTTTCTCGTACGCAGCCAGGGGTTGACTCCAGTTTTTCCTCTAGATAAAGGTTGCCGTGTGTGTTTTCAAATGGATGACACGAGTATTTTCACTTGGACAAGAGCTTAATTACCAGTTTGAGGAATCAATTCTGCAATCACAGGAATCTGCCCAAATACACTGAACCCTCGGGTTGAGTGAAAAAACAGATTCCCTGAATGCATACAACACTATATAATTCAGAAAACCATCCTTTTGGATAATTCTTGTTTTGCCAAATTATTATCACATTGTTACAGTCACAGAACTAAAGCAACAGGCCACTACAAGGTCCTGCGCCCACGCTGACCACATGTATGGAAAGTGCGCCAGAAGCCCATGGCCAGTTTAAAGTGTCCAAATCCCATATGGTCTAGCGGTTAGGATTCCTGGTTTTCGCCCGGGTTCAACTCCCGGTATGGGAATGCATGCTCCTTTTTGCTTCCCTCCTCAAAAATCCAGCAAATCTTCCTGCACCAGAAGTGACTTTTTGGCCAGCAGTAGAGCTACAGAACCCTGATATGTCGAGGTTCTGATCCAGCAAATCTTCCTGCACCAGAAGTGACTTTTTGGCCAGCAGTAGAGCTACAGAACCCTGATATGTTGAGGTTCTGACTAGCCCTTAGCCCCTTCGATAGCTCAGCTGGTAGAGCGGAGGACTGTAGGTTGGACTGTTGGCCATCCTTAGCTCGCTGGTTCAACTCCGGCTCGAAGGAGGTGTTTTTTTTATGTTCCCACCAATTTTTTGGTTTGGAGCTGGCTTTCTCACAGCTGTCAGCAGAGCTTGAATTCGCAGTCCACAATTGGAAGGCAAAAGAGCTTTCCCTGACAGGGAATCGAACCCGGGCAGCGGCGGTGAGAGCGCCGAACCCTAACCACTAGACCACCAGGGAGGGATGGTGGGCTGGAAGGCTGGAGGGCTGGTTGGCTGGAAGGCTGGAGGGCTGGTGGGCTGGTGGGCTGGAGGGCTGGTAGTCTGTTCTCCTGATAATAAGGTGAGAATGAGCAGACATCAATGCTTGCCACCGTCACATCGAAAACCAACAAGTCTGTAACAATCGGGGGTCTTTACTATCGGTGGGCCAGTGGCGCAATGGATAACGCGTCTGACTACGGATCAGAAGATTCTAGGTTCGACTCCTGGCTGGCTCGCTCTGTGCTTGTTTTTCTCCGGCTTATTTTGTTGGTGTGTTTTTTTTCTCCAAAGTCCAAAAGAAAAGGCAACTCTCTAGGCATTCTTCTATTTTTTCCAAAAAAAGGCACATTCTGCACACCCATTCCGATGTCTAGGGGAGACACGGACATGCTTTGGTATTGCCATTCGTCTCACAAAATGCAGGCTGGTGGGCCAGTTGATTCTAGAATGAACAATTTCATCGCTACTCTGTAACCGCTTTACTACTTTGAAGGGTGCAATGCCATGTGGTTTTGATGTCACAGGCTTGCCATTTTGAAGCCTTATCACTAATTGCCACCTGGACATTGAGAATAATTTGTAATCTGCATTAAACTGAACGAGCGAATAATCAGCAATTTTGCGGATTAAAAGTTGGTCTCACTTTCATTATTAACCTCACAACATGTCAGTTTTGTACCTTGACAGACCGACGATAGGCAGTTTTTCCTCTAGATAACGGTTGCCATGTGTGTTTTCAGATGCATGACACAAGTATTTTCACCTGGACAAGACCTTAATTACCAGTTCGAGGTATAAATTCAGCAATCACAGGATTCTGGCCAAAAAACTGAACCATGTGTGAGTCAACAAACATGTCCCTTGAATGCATGCAACACTATATATTTCAGTAAACCGTCCCTTCGGATGATTCTTGTATTGCCAAATTATTATCACATTGTTACAGTCACACACCAAAAGCAACAGGACACTACAAAACCCTGCGCCCACACTGGCCACATTTATGGAAAGTGGCCCACAAGCTTGTGGCCAGTTAAAGCTGGCCAGTTCCCATATGGTCTAGCAGTTAGGATTCCTGGTTTTCTCGTACGCAGCCAGGGGTTGACTCCAGTTTTTCCTCTAGATAAAGGTTGCCGTGTGTGTTTTCAAATGGATGACACGAGTATTTTCACTTGGACAAGAGCTTAATTACCAGTTTGAGGAATCAATTCTGCAATCACAGGAATCTGCCCAAATACACTGAACCCCCGGGTTGAGTGAAAAAACAGATTCCCTGAATGCATACAACACTATATAATTCAGAAAACCGTCCTTTTGGATAATTCTTGTTTTGCCAAATTATTATCACATTGTTACAGTCACAGAACTAAAGCAACAGGCCACTACAAGGTCCTGCGCCCACGCTGACCACATGTATGGAAAGTGCGCCAGAAGCCCATGGCCAGTTTAAAGTGTCCAAATCCCATATGGTCTAGCGGTTAGGATTCCTGGTTTTCACCCAGGCGGCCCGGGTTCAACTCCCGGTATGGGAATGCATGCTCCTTTTTGCTTCCCTCCTCAAAAATCCAGCAAATCTTCCTGCACCAGAAGTGACTTTTTGGCCAGCAGTAGAGCTACAGAACCCTGATATGTCGAGGTTCTGACTAGCCCTTAGCCCCTTCGATAGCTCAGCTGGTAGAGCGGAGGACTGTAGGTTGGAGTGTTGGCCATCCTTAGGTCGCTGGTTCAACTCCGGCTCGAAGGAGGTGTTTTTTTTATGTTCCCAACAATTTTTTGGTTTGGAGCTGGCTTTCTCACAGCTGTCAGCAGAGCTTGAATTCGCAATCCACAATTGGAAGGCAAAAGAGCTTTCCCTGACCGGGAATCGAACCCGGGCCGCGGCGGTGAGAGCGCCGAATCCTAAACACTAGACCACCAGGGAGGGATGGTGGGCTGGAGGGCTGGTGGGCTGGTGGGCTGGAGGGCTGGAGGGCTGGTGGGCTGGAGGGCTGGTAGTCTGTTCTCCTGATAACAAGGTGAGAATGAGCACACATCAATGCTTGCCACCGTCACATCGAAAACCAACAAGTCTGTAACAATCGGAGGTCTTTACTATTGGTGGGCCAGTGGCGCAATGGATAACGCGTCTGACTACGGATAAGAAGATTCTAGGTTCGACTCCTGGCTGGGTTGCTCTGTGCTTGTTTTTCTCCGGCTTATTTTGTTGTTGTGTTTTTTTTCTCCAAAGTCCAAAAGAAAAGGCAACTCTCTAGGCATTCTTCTATTTTTTCCAAAAAAAGGCACATTCTGCACACCCATTCCGATGTCTAGGGGAGACACGGACATGCTTTGGTATTGCCATTCGTCTCACAAAATGCAGGCTGGTGGGCCAGTTGATTCTAGAATGAACAATTTCATCGCTACTCTGTAACCGCTTTATTACTTTGAAGGGTGCAATGCCATGTGGTTTTGATGTCACAGGCTTGCCATTTTGAAGCCTTATCACTAATTGCCACCTGGACATTGAGAATAATTTGTAATCTGCATTAAACTGAACGAGCGAATAACCAGCAATTTTGCGCATTAAAAATTGGTCTCACTTTCATTATTAACCTCACAACATGTCAGTTTTGTACCTTGACAGACCGACGATAGGCAGTTTTTCCTCTAGATAACGGTTGCCATGTGTGTTTTCAGATGCATGACACAAGTATTTTCACCTGGACAAGACCTTAATTACCAGTTCGAGGTATAAATTCAGCAATCACAGGATTCTGGCCAAAAAACTGAACCATGTGTGAGTCAACAAACATGTCCCTTGAATGCATGCAACACTATATATTTCAGTAAACCGTCCCTTCGGATGATTCTTGTATTGCCAAATTATTATCACATTGTTACAGTCACACACCAAAAGCAACAGGCCACTACAAAACCCTGCGCCCACACTGGCCACATTTATGGAAAGTGGCCCACAAGCTTGTGGCCAGTTAAAGCTGGCCAGTTCCCATATGGTCTAGCAGTTAGGATTCCTGGTTTTCTCATACGCAGCCAGGGGTTGACTCCAGTTTTTCCTCTAGATAAAGGTTGCCGTGTGTGTTTTCAAATGGATGACACGAGTATTTTCACTTGGACAAGAGCTTAATTACCAGTTTGAGGAATCAATTCTGCAATCACAGGAATCTGCCCAAATACACTGAACCCCCGGGTTGAGTGAAAAAACAGATTCCCTGAATGCATACAACACTATATAATTCAGAAAACCGTCCTTTTGGATAATTCTTGTTTTGCCAAATTATTATCACATTGTTACAGTCACAGAACTAAAGCAACAGGCCACTACAAGGTCCTGCGCCCACGCTGACCACATGTATGGAAAGTGCGCCAGAAGCCCATGGCCATTTTAAAGTGTCCAAATCCCATATGGTCTGGCGGTTAGGATTCCTGGTTTTCACCCAGGCGGCCCGGGTTCAACTCCCGGTATGGGAATGCATGCTCCTTTTTGCTTCCCTCCTCAAAAATCCAGCAAATCTTCCTGCACCAGAAGTGACTTTTTGGCCAGCAGTAGAGCTACAGAACCCTGATATGTCGAGGTTCTGATCCAGCAAATCTTCCTGCACCAGAAGTGACTTTTTGGCCAGCAGTAGAGCTGCTGAGATAACGGCTTAGAGTAAGTCTGTAACAATCGGGGGTCTTTACTATTGGTGGGCCAGTGGCGCAATGGATAACGCGTCTGACTACGGATCAGAAGATTCTAGGTTCGACTCCTGGCTGGCTCGCTCTGTGCTTGTTTTTCTCCGGCTTATTTTGTTGTTGTATTTTTTTTCTCCAAAGTCCAAAAGAAAAGGCAACTCTCTAGGCATTCTTCTATTTTTTCCAAAAAAAGGCACATTCTGCACACCCATTCCGATGTCTAGGGGAGACACGGACATGCTTTGGTATTGCCATTCGTCTCACAAAATGCAGGCTGGTGGGCCAGTTGATTCTAGAATGAACAATTTCATCGCTACTCTGTAACCGCTTTACTACTTTGAAGGGTGCAATGCCATGTGGTTTTGATGTCACAGGCTTGCCATTTTGAAGCATTATCACTAATTGCCACCTGGATATTGAGAATAATTTGTAATCCGCATTAAACTGAACGAGCGAATAATCAGCAATTTTGCGGACTAAAAGTTGGTCTCACTTTCATTATTAACCTCACAACATGTCAGTTTTGTACCTTGACAGACCAACGATAGGCAGTTTTTCCTCTAGATAACGGTTGCCATGTGTGTTTTCAGATGCATGACACAAGTATTTTCACCTGGACAAGACCTTAATTACCAGTTCGAGGTATAAATTCAGCAATCACAGGATTCTGGCCAAAAAACTGAACCATGTGTGAGTCAACAAACATGTCCCTTGAATGCATGCAACACTATATATTTCAGTAAACCGTCCCTTCGGATGATTCTTGTATTGCTAAATTATTATCACATTGTTACAGTCACACACCAAAAGCAACAGGCCACTACAAAACCCTGCGCCCACACTGGCCACATTTATGGAAAGTGGCCCACAAGCTGGCCCACTTTGATGAGTAGGGACGAGGGGGGTGGCTGGTTCTAGTTTGTCTAATATGTCTGCGACGTGGTGGACCTAGTTCCAGGGTGGTCCAGTTGCTGAGTTATAACGGTTCAAATTCCAAATTTTGGGGGTCCGTATCTCCGTACCTCTTCCCTCACAGTGACAGCTGACTGAAAGGCTCATTATGCAGCTCATTATGCGGGCATTTGTCTTCTCAGGTGTAAATCACAATGATATTCATGATAGTTGACGCCTATATGCATATGACTTTTACCAACAAAAAGTGTCTTAGAAAATTTAAATCAATATTTTATTCTGTGAATGAGTAAACAAGATGATTTCCACATAATTCAGAAATACAAATTCTAGGCTACAAGCTGCAGTTCTCAAAAGTCCAATGAAAGAACCAATGTTCTTTATGTGTTTTATGGCCTTTTTCAAGTGTTTTAACATTTTTAGTTTTTCACTAACCACGCATAACATTTTGTTTCTCAAAAACACAATCATGTACATACATGCATTTAACATATTATTATAGCCCAGTTTGAACTGACTACAGTGAGATTAGACTTTACCCATTTAGATATTTATAATAAACTGAAAAAAGCATGTCAGGAGAAGCGCGAGAAATTCAGGAAATCGCAGGTTCGAATCCACGCTGTCACATAAAGTTATACGTGTATTTGTTAAAAATCGTAAATCGATTGTTTCGTTTCCAAGTTTGATTTTAAAAGTAATGTATTTGAATTTAATTATTGTTTCGTTTCTAAGATTGATTTTGACAGTAATGTTTTTGATTTAATGATTCTTTCGTTTCTAAGATTGATTTTTATTTTATCCTCATTATCATAATCATTAGTCCAAGTGCATTTATTAAGGCAATCATTTCCTGTGGCAGTAGGGACAAAATAACCTCCTTATTACGGCATTCACACTTTATTGTATCACATTACTTACTGCAAAGCTACACATGACACTGAATTTAACTGTAAACTGAATGTCATTACATTCAATAAAACAAATAAATACAACACACCAGTCAAAGAGAAATATATTTATTAACTATATACATATTTTAAAAAAATGTAGGAAAAGTACTAAATTCAATATAAAATTAAGAATTTTATGTGCACACGCTATATAAAATAAGTACAATATATATATATATATAAATATATACATAAAAATATACACATTTTGGTATTTTACTTTATACTGCTTCCTCTAAACATATTCATATACATACCCACATGTTTATAATAATAATAATAATAATAATAATAATACAAGATAAAAAAGTGCACAGTACTTTAACATTAAATATGGCTGGAAGATAAAAAAACAGAACAGATCCAACCAAGAGAACAAAATGAATGTATCACACATAAATAAATGAGTTATCTTCTCATAATCTGTATCCACTGCTCCTTCGTAATTGTTTTTTTATTAGGGCAATATATTTTGCCTTTGTACTGGCTATGGCCAGTTTCTTGAGTACGAAATTGGCCACACTTTCTGCACGAATTTGCTTTTACAGAGCGATTGTACGACCGTTTGGTTGGAGTGGCTGTGTCATTTGCAGGTAGCTCAGAGGAAATTGCTCCAGGGTTAATGGTGGAAAATGGGGCTGGGCAGGGCACCAGAAACATCTGAGACACAACAGGGGCAGTGGGTGTGTCAGGAACCAATGGGTGTGGTGCTGTCGGCCTGGGACAAATTGTCCTTAGCTGGCTGGACGTGGCTGAACGCTGAGGGTGTACGGCTGATGGCCAGATTGAAGTTGCTGTGGCAGATGTACAGGTAGCTGAGGGCGCAATCTTTCTAAACTTTGTCTTTGCCTGTCCAGCTGTGTCTGGTGGCATCTGGTAGGTATGCAACTGTTGGCTATATTGTGGAGGCACAACAGGCTGTACTCGTGCTGGAGGCAAAACATCCAAAGCCACTGGACGTGCCTCTGGAAGGTCCAGCCCTTGCAACAGCAAGGAGACCTCCTGACCTTTTAAACGGTTATTGTGCCATGTCGTAAGGGTCCTCTGATTTACCTCAACTAGCTAAAGGGTTGTGTCACTCATCACCGTTCCATTGCTCAGGATTAGCTTCCGAATTTTTCTGTAATCACGAAGAATGAGATCCCATCTAGACAGAGATTCTGTCCGCTGTTTCTTGGGGCTTCGGTGGATGTTACATAACCTTATGAAAATCATTTCAACAAGGCGACAGCAATTAGGCCACTGTGCTGGAGAGCAGCTAGAACCCAAAACACACCTTTTTGTGCTGTCGACACCAGGAGTGAAGGCAGCTTTCTTTTTCAGGGACCTAAAACGTCCTGTAAGTAGCCTGTCTTGATGACGAGCAGCATACACCACCCTGTCTTTATCAAATTTGTCCAGGTTCTGCCAAAAACCCACAATGGTCGCAACTTGTTGGTTGGTAAGTGTGAGGCTTGTCTGTGTGCGCAGCTTCACCAGACACTCTGCCAACGCATCCACCCGGTCCATTCCAGGAATGCAGTGCTCATCAACAGCCTGGAAATATATAACTGTTGGTTAGGTATTTACATGCTGTTAAGTAAGTTTACTGCTTAATGGCAGATAACTAAATGAGTGACAATTCGTATAGAAAAGGAAATTTTACCATTGCTGAGGGCACTGGTGTATCTAAAGGATCCTGGACACTGAGCAGTGGTGGAGCCTGGACACTGGGCAGTGGTGCAGCTGAAGGAGCCCGGACTCTGAGCAGTGGTGGAGCCTGGACACTGAGCAGTGGTGGAGCCTGGACAATGGGCAGTGGTGGAGTCTGGACACTGGGCAGTGGTGGAGCCTGGACACTGGGCAGTGGTGGAGTCTGGACACTGGGCAGTGGTGGAGCCTGGACACTGGGCAGTGGTGGAGTCTGGACACTGGGCACTGGTGCAGCTGTAGGAGCCTGGACACTGGGAACTGGTGCAACTGGTAGAACTGGTGGACCTGAAAGGACTAAGTCTTCTGATGCCACAAGATTTGCCACTGTGGTTTCCTCTCCAAAGAAATCAATGAAACCCTCATCCTTTTCCACTTGCTCCTCCACATCTATCTCCTCCAGCAATTGAGAGGTCCTATCAGAGGTAGGACACATGTCCTCCAGGGGCTGACTATTCTGCCTCAACAAGTACTGTACTCCAATGAGCTCCCCTGAGGAAATATTTGTAAAAGGAAACATTTTTAATGGAAATTATGCAGAAAGGTTTATTTAGAAATGCAGTAAATATTTTGTTGTCCACTTCTGTATGAACAATATATATCTAATTCAGAGGGTATCATAAAAAGACAGGATTACTCTATATTCTACTATGTATTTTATTTTCTGCCCTGAAACCTAGAACACAGAATAATGTACAAATATTCTGGTAGTATAATTTTTCTCTGATATGTCAAAATTACATTATTATTGTCCAAAAGCACTTGTAATTTTACCAAAAACATGCTACATCATGAGCTGCATTTATCAAAATATTTTTACCTGTGTATACTGCAGGTGGAGTGAAGCTAGGGACCAATTTCCTGCCATACAACTTATTGTAGTTCTCATTGACAGAGTAAACCAGCTCCCCTGTGTAAGAGCGCAGAGTTGAACCTCCATCTGCAACAGCAGCTTCAGCCCGGTCCTGATTCCAGCGTAATAAACCTTCCAGGAGATAAATCTGGAAGTTCAGGATGTTTGCGCTGTTCCCTATGAAAAGAAATAGAAAGCCAAATATTGCTTTGAGAAAATGCAAAACAGAAAATTTAATCTGCAAGTATCTTGATAAACAGGAATTAGTGGCAAAATGTGGTATATTCTGACATGACAAACCTGGAATAAATCTGCTTAGGTGGCAGTGAAATGATTCCAGGGATGTGGAGCCTCTGGCACAACGATAGGTTTTTAGAACCACCCCACCCTTGTTTGTAGTTCCAGTTTCAGTATAGAACGGCACATTTTGAGGGTCTTGGATACAGGTGACGTGCCACCTCTGGACATTCCAGATGTGCTGCATTCTCACACTGTCAAGTAGTGGAACACCAAGAGCATCATTCCCCTTGCCACCCATGAGCTCTATGATGAGCATATCAAGGAGGCGGAAAGTGGTTTCTTCTCCCCGTGTTCTCCTCCTGCAGTGCTGGAGCAGCTCAGCTTTAGTTAAATGATGGTCCAATTCTGCCTCCGTCAGTGTAGGCCAGCCTTGTTGGATGATTTGCTCCCTTTTGGCCTGTCTCAGCAGAGTGAGATCCCCTGCATCCCACTTAAAAATACAGGATGACAGCCTTGCCATAAAAGTAGGGTACAACTGGTGGGCGTCAGTGGTGCACCCTACTGCCAGACGTCGCATAAAATGCCAAAAGTCTAGGCGGACGATGACATCTGGCCAGCCGCTGAACCGCCTCTTCAATTTAGTCTCTCCCACTTTCTTGCAACAATCACAGTCCACATAAATGATAGTGGGAGGATCAACACCAGCACTCCGGTTACGCTCCATGAGCCCTGCAGCCATGAGGTCTAACCCAGCCCCTTCATTCGCAGCCAGGACACTCATCAGCACCTGACCTATCTCATTGCCCACTGAGTTAAGGCACTGTGCTGTACCTTTCGCAGGCCCGCTCAACTTCTTGGTGATCTGAAAGAAACAATAAGCATAGCAAATAATACAACATGCATCTAAATCAGTTACACTGAAAAAAATAAAGCTCTCTTGGTCTAACAATACATTATAGATAAGGGTACAGTCAATGAAGCTGCTTATCTGACCTTCTTAGTTGAATCCATTTTTAAGATTGATCCATACGTGGATGTTATGCTGGCCTTTATGTGATAGAGACTGTTGAGAATGTCCTGACTGTATACAGTGAGGAGCCATTTGTAGCTGGGTACTGAAGCAAGTGGTGGCGGCTCCTGGAAGTGCAGCGGATGCAGGCCACGATTATCAAAAAAGGCCACACACTCTGATGTGTACCGAAGCGCACGTTTCAACCACTCCTCACTGTGGTTCTCTCTCAGCTGGCAGATGATCCTCACTGGGCCATTCCCCATGCCCCTCTCACGCAGCAAGCGAAGAACCCGAATGTCACAGGCATACCTTGGAAAAAAGTATTCATTTAAGTATCTTATTATAAGGTATCTAATTATTGTAGGAAATATTTATCAGAAAAGGTAGCACATAAGTGAAAATGACTGCAAAATAATTACTTGCGTGTGAGGATGACCCTGAATTCAGATTGATGGGCCAGGTCCAACTGCTGCAGCACAGCATGACTCCAGGACAGATAGCTGGTTCTACACCTGGTGCAGATCAGGGTCTCTGTCACCAGGTTGTAGTATCTGTCAATGTCTAACACCTGTCGTTGCTATTTTTATGATGCGTTGTGAACTCTGAGGTGGAGGAAGGAAGAAGGAAGAGGAGGACTGGATGACGGGCTGATGAGGTTTGGGGGATGGAGGAGGATGAGGATCAGAGGGTGGACATGAAACTGTAGCTGAACTGGAGTGCTCTAACATCTGTGGAGTCAAACATTATGATTAATCTATTAAGGGGATTGCCATGTATTTAATACATTCAAATTACATAGTGATAAAGTCATGATGTCATTATAAAAGTATTGATGTCTTTTAATATTAACCTGAGAGGTTTTCCTCTGGGTGCTCAAATTAGGTTTTGCTGCTGCCACATGTGAGCCTCCAAACCTTGACTTTTCAAACTAAAAAGATTTGTCATGTTTAGTGATAACAAAACCCTAACACTATAGTTAAAGGTTGAGATGTTTCAATATCTGCAGTGATGCATGCAATAGTGTGGTCTGCTTACCATTGACAATGTCAGTTTAGGTCTCTTTGCAGGACATGACACAGCACTGACAGAGGGTGTGCTTTGGGCCAGGGTGCTCTGTGATGCTTCCCCTGTGACTGGTGGATGAACCTGTGACACATGCATAAAGTACAAAACAGTCTTCCTAATGTGATTTTAGATATAAAGACACGTTGATGTTGCAAACACATCTATCTATTTATGCAACTTGAACCAGGCTAATTGAAGTTACCTTGTGAAATCCACAAATACATGTCTGTGCTTCCTTCAGAAGAGTGGTCTGTCCCCTCATTTGCAGAGGGCACTTTTCTATCTGTGAACATGAATTATACCTCTGACACTGGATCTCAAAACAGCCATAAGTCATAATAATTATATCAATATAACATTGTATTGTGTTTACATGTAATTACTTAAGAATACACATAAATAAAAATACCACAATGTATTGTCAAAAACGATTGTTAGTTTGCCCATGAATCTAGCTGCATAACTTACCTTCTGATACATCTCATGCCATCTTTTTTGTCGGGGAGAAGGTCTATTCCCCTGTGTAGATGGCCAAACTCCTGTTTGGGCAAAACTCTCCAGACGCGCAAGCCATTCAGCATTACTCATGCCTTTGTGAGACTTAGCTGAAGCCATGTCGTTGCCTGAAACACTACATAACACGTTACACTAACTGCCATTGTAGCCTGTAGCATTTACCCTCCTGTTGTGTTCATTTCATGATAGTTAGTTTTGTGTTCCTGGTCCAGAACGACCGCCATATTATAGCAGATTATAAATTCATTATAATACACATATTATCTTACATATAACATGTTGTGATTTATTTATTTATATTTAATGCCATGTCAGCAGCAGGGGATATATTCATGCCAAGAGGAAACATTTCAATTGCACAATTCAGCCATTTATATAATGTCAAAACAATTATATAACATACATATATGTTTGTATGTATGTGTGTATGTTTGTACAAATATAAAAAAATACATATAATAAGATTATAACAAGAACAAAAGTATAAGAACAATTACATAGAGTCTTAACAAGTTGTGATAGATCTTTCTATTGTGGCTGTATGTCTCAATGACCTAGGCTCATACAACACGTTTATGAGTATAAATAAATAAATAAATAAATAAATAAATAAATAAATAAATAAATAAATAGCATTATGGATTAATTTGACTAAAACAAATACTCAGATTAAACATATTGTGCTCTTTCAACTGTGTCCATGTGATAAGGGCATGAACCTGAAGATGGTACTCCTCTGGTACTGCTTGGCGACTTCAACATCCACTTAGATAAACCCCAGGCTGCTGACTTCAAAACTCTGCTCACCTCATTTGATCTCAAGCTCATGTCCACTACAGCGACTCACAAATCGGGCAACCAACTTGACCTCATCTACACGCGTGGTTGCTCTGTGGACACCTCTTCAGTTGCTCCACTGCACACCTCAGACCACTTCCTCATTACTGCTAACCTAGCACTTACTCCTGAAGTGGCACACACTCCAACGCAGGTCACCTTTCGACGGAACCTACGCTCACTCTCTCCATCTCGCCTATCTGCTGTGGTTTCATCCTCTCTTCCACCATTCTCTCAGTTTTCTGCTCTGGACACGAACAGTGCTACGGACACTCTTTGCTCCACTTTAACATCTTGCTTTGACAACTTTTGCCCACTGTTGTCTAGACCAGCACGCACTGCCCCATCTGCCCCCTGGCTGTCCGAGGTTCTCCGTGAACATCGCTCTAAACTCAGGGCTGCAGAGAGGAAATGGCAGAAATCTAAAAACTCTACGGACCTCAGTGTGTATCAATCACTCCTCTCTTCCTTCTCTGCAAAGGTCTTAACAGCTAAAACATCCTACTACCACAACAAAATTAACAGCTGCTGTGACGCTCGGACACTATTCAAGACTTTCTCTTCTCTTCTTAATCCGCCGCCTCCACCTCCTCCATCGACTCTTACAGCGGACGACTTTGCAACTTTCTTCACAAATAAGACGAGATCCATCAGTGAACAATTCTCCACACCACAGACTGAGGAAAACTTCACAATGACTGATGCACACTCTTTATCCTCCTTCTCCCCACTCTCAGAGATGGACGTCTCCAAAATTCTCCTGTCCAATCATCCTACTACTTGTCCACTTGATCCTATCCCCACTCACCTCCTTCAAGCGATCTCTTCTTCAGTCATACCTTCACTTACTCACATTATCAACTCCTCTCTTCAATCTGGAACATTTACCTTAGCATTCAAGCAGGCTCGGGTAAGCCCACTGCTCAAGAAACCATCTCTAAATCCAGCGCTTCTTGAAAACTACAGACCGGTATCCCTTCTTCCATTCATTGCAAAGACACTTGAGCGGGCTGTGTTCAACCAGCTTTCTATGTTCCTTGGACAGAACAACCTCCTGGACAGCAACCAATCTGGCTTCAGAAGTGGCCACTCAACTGAGACTGCTCTGCTCTCGGTTACTGAAGCCCTGCGACTAGCAAGAGCAGCTTCAAAATCCTCGGTACTCATCTTACTGGACCTGTCTGCTGCTTTTGACACTGTTAATCACCAGATTCTCCTGTCCACCCTCAGAAAGATGGGGATCTCTGGAACTGCTCTCCTGTGGGTTAAGTCCTACCTCTCTGACAGATCCTTCAGTGTGTCTTGGAGGGGTGATGTTTCAAAGTCACACCACCTTGCTACTGGGGTTCCTCAGGGCTCAGTACTTGGACCACTTCTCTTCTCCATCTACATGACATCTTTAGGATCTGTCATTCAGAAGCATGGCTTTTCTTATCACTGCTATGCTGATGACACCCAACTCTACTTCTCATTCCAGCCTGATGACCCGACGGTAGCTGCTCGCATTTCAGCCTGTCTGAGTGACATTTCCCGCTGGATGAATGACCATCACCTTCAGCTTAACCTTACAAAAACTGAACTACTGGTGATTCCAGCTAACCCATTGATTCATCACAACTTCTCTATACAGCTGGGCTCGTCAATCATAACTCCTTCGAGGACAGCCAGAAACCTAGGAGTTGTGATGGATCATCAGTTAAGCTTCACTGACCACATTGCTACAACGACCCGGTCCTGCAGGTTTGCCTTATACAACATTAGGAAGATTAGACCCTTCCTGTCAGAGCAAGCAACCCAACTTCTTGTCCAAGCTCTTGTTCTCTCCAGACTGGACTATTGTAATGCTCTCCTGGCGGGCCTTCCTGCATGTACTGTCAAGCCTCTGCAAATGATCCAGAATGCAGCAGCGAGGGTTGTCTTCAATGAGCCAAAAAAAAGCTCATGTTACTCCCCTCCTCATCAGGTTACACTGGCTACCAGTAGCTGCTCGCATCAAATTCAAGGTACTGATGCTTGCCTACAAGACAACCACTGGCACGGCACCAACTTACCTAAACTCACTGGTTAAATCCTATGTGCCCTCCAGAAGCTTGCGCTCTGCAAGTGAACAACGCCTTGTGGTGCCATCCCAAAGAAATTCAAAATCACTCTCACGGACCTTTTCCTGGACTGTGCCCAGCTGGTGGAATGACCTCCCAATCTCAATTCATACAGCGGAGTCTTTACTCACTTTCAAGAAACATCTAAAGACTCATCTTTTTCGCCTGCACTTAACCTACTAACACCCGTACTTTTCCTCTTCTTGTCTTTTTCATTTAATTAAAAAAAAAAAAAAAAAAAAAAAAAATTAAATTAAATACACCTGGCTATGCGTTCTATACTAGACTAACTGAGACTTGTCATGGCACTTGTATTCTGTTGTTGTTCTCTTGTTGACCTGACTGCTTCTATTGTTCTCATTTGTAAGTCGCTTTGGATAAAAGCGTCTGCTAAATGATTAAATGTAAATGTAAATGTAACCTGAATGTATAAACTTATCCATTCCCTTCTTTTGACTGGTCATAACATATGTACAAACATATAACATATGTGTAAAAGTTAAACAAAACACTAACATTATCCAGTTTTTTTTTTTTTTTTTGTGTTCAAATGCCGCATTTGGAAAAAGTTGTGGAACCTTATGACAATTAAATAAAAAGCATTTTTTTTTTTCAGAGAGAAAACTTGTTAATCAGTTAAATTCGACATATTTACAGTTACGTTAGCTCCGGTCGTAATAGTATTTACACATCAGTGACAGTTGACGTTACGTAGTCTATCAAGCGGTAATCATAGGCTAATTTACATGGCCAATCTTGCTATTCCTAAAGAACAAAAATCCTAAACCATTTAATTCATATTAAGATATAAATAACATACATGAGCGGAATGTAAATAATTTAACGTTACCTGAGCGGAGATTACATGCAATTGGCGAGGACGTGCGTTATTGGTGTATGAGAAATAGACCTTGCCATTTCATTGGACGTGGAAAAATAGAGATATCAACGTGATTGATTTATAAAAGATAGAAGTCGTAACGTGATTGGTTTTCAAAAGATAGAGGTCGTAACGTGATTGGTTTTTAAAAGATAGAAGTCATAACGTGATTGGTTTTTAAAAGATAGAAGTCGGCATACTATTGGATTAATTTTACAGACTTGTGGTTGTCAGGTACCGCCATCGAAGGGGCAAAGTGCTAGTCAGAACCTCGACATATCAGGGTTCTGTAGCTCTACTGCTGGCCAAAAAGTCACTTCTGGTGCAGGAAGATTTGCTGGATTTTTGAGGAGGGAAGCAAAAAGGAGCATGCAATCCCATACCGGGAGTAGAACCCGGGCCGCTTGGGTGAAAACCAGGAATCCTAACCGCTAGACCATATGGGATTTGGAAACCTAAAACTGGCCATGGGCTTCTGGCGCACTTTCCATACATGTGGTCAGCGTGGGCGCAGGACCTTGTAATGGCCTGTTGCTTTAGTTCTGTGACTGTAACAATGTGATAATAATTTGGCAAAACCAGAATTATCCAAAAGGACGGTTTTCTGAATTATATAGTGTTGTATGCATTCAGGGAATCTGTTTTTTCACTCAACCCGGGGGTTCAGTGTATTTGGGCAGATTCCTGTGATTGCTGAATTGATTCCTCGAACTGGTGATTAAGCTCTTGTCCAGGTGAAAATACTCGTGTCATCCATTTGAAAACACACACGGCAACCTTTATGTAGAGGAAAAACTGCCTATCGTCACTCTGTCAAGGTACAAAAATGACATGTTGTATGGTTAACAATGAAAGTGAGACAAATTTTTAATCAGCAAAGTTGCTGATTATTCGCTTCTTCAGTTTAACTCAGTTTACAACTTATTCTCAATGTCCAGGTGGCAATTAGTGATAAGGCTTCAAAATGGCAAGCCCATTACATTAAAACCACATGGCATTTCACCCTTCAAAGTAGTAAAGCGGTTACAGAGTAGCGATGAAATTGTTCATTCTAGAATCAACTGGCACACCAGCCTGCATTTTAATACCAAGTTAATCGCCGAGCTTATCAGAGAGATTGTGTGACAAATGGCAATACCGAAGCATGTCCGCGACTCCCCATAGACATCGGAACCTCAACCTATCAGGGTTCTGTAGCTCTACTGCTGTCCAAAAAGTCACTTCTAGTGCAGGAAGATGTGCTGTGTTTTTGAGGAGCAAAGCAAAAAAGATGAAGCCTTCCCATACCGGGAGTCAACCCCTGGCTGCGTACGAGAAAACCAGGAATCCTAACTGCTAGACCATATGGGAACTGGCCAGCTTTAACTGGCCACAAGCTTGTGGGCCACTTTCCATAAATGTGGCCAGTGTGGGCGCAGGGTTTTGTAGTGGCCTGTTGCTTTTGGTGTGTGACTGTAACAATGTGACAAAATTTGGCAATACAAGTATCATCCGAAGGGACGGTTTACTGAAATATATAGTGTTGCATGCATTCAAGGGACATGTTTGTTGACTCACACATGGTTCAGTTTTTTGGCCAGAATCCTGTGATTGCTGAATTTATACCTTGAACTGGTAATTAAGGCCTTGTCCAGGTGAAAATACTTGTGTCATGCATCTGAAAACACACATGGCAACCGTTATCTAGAGGAAAAACTGCCTATCGTCGGTCTGTCAAGGTACAAAACTGACATGTTGTGAGGTTAATAATGAAAGTGAGACCAATTTTTAATATGCTGATTATTCGCTCGTTCAGTTTAATGCAGATTACAAATTATTCTCAATGTCCAGGTGGCAATTAGTGATAAGGCTTCAAAATGGTGGTTAGGATTCGGCGCTCTCACCGCCGCGGCCCGGGTTCGATTCCCGGTCAGGGAAAGCTCTTTTGCCTTCCAATTGTGGACTGCGAATTCAAGCTCTGCTGACAGCTGTGAGAAAGCCAGCTCCAAGCCAAAACATTGGTGGGAACATGAAAAAAACACCTCCTTCGAGCCGGAGTTGAACGAGCGACCTAAGGATGGCCAACACTCCAACCTACAGTCCTCTGCTCTACCAGCTGAGCTATCGAAGGGGCTAAGGGCTAGTCAGAACCTCGACATATCAGGGTTCTGTAGCTCTACTGCTGGCCAAAAAGTCACTTCTGGTGCAGGAAGATTTGCTGGATCAGAACCTCGACATATCAGGGTTCTGTAGCTCTACTGCTGGCTAAAAAGTCACTTCTGGTGCAGGAAGATTTGCTGGATTTTTGAGGAGGGAAGCAAAAGGAGCATGCATTCCCATACCGGGAGTTGAACCCGGGCCGCCTGGGTGAAAACCAGGAATCCTATCCGCTAGACCATATGGGATTTGGACACTTTAAACTGGCCATGGGCTTCTGGCGCACTTTCCATACATGTGGTCAGCGTTGGCGCAGGACCTTGTAGTGGCCTGTTGCTTTAGTTCTGTGACTGTAACAATGTGATAATAATTTGGCAAAACAAGAATTATCCAAAAGGACGGTTTTCTGAATTATATAGTGTTGTATGCATTCAGGGAATCTGTTTTTTCACTCAACCCGGGGGTTCAGTGTATTTGGGCAGATTCCTGTGATTGCAGAATTGATTCCTCAAACTGGTAATTAAGCTCTTGTCCAAGTGAAAATACTTGTGTCATCCATTTGAAAACACACACGGCAACCTTTATCTAGAGGAAAAACTGGAGTCAACCCCTGGCTGCGTACGAGAAAACCAGGAATCCTAACTGCTAGACCATATGGGAACTGGCCAGCTTTAACTGGCCACAAGCTTGTGGGCCACTTTCCATAAATGTGGCCAGTGTGGGCGCAGGGTTTTGTAGTGGCCTGTTGCTTTTGGTGTGTGACTGTAACAATGTGATAATAATTTGGCAATACAAGAATCATCCGAAGGGACGGTTTACTGAAATATATAGTGTTGCATGCATTCAAGGGACATGTTTGTTGACTCACACATGGTTCAGTTTTTTGGCCAGAATCCTGTGATTGCTGAATTTATACCTCGAACTGGTAATTAAGGTCTTGTCCGGGTGAAAATACTTGTGTCATGCATCTGAAAACACACATGGCAACCGTTATCTAGAGGAAAAACTGCCTATCGTCGGTCTGTCAAGGTACAAAACTGACATGTTGTGAGGTTAATATTGAAAGTGAGACCAATTTTTAATCCGCAAAATTGCTGATTATTCGCTCGTTCAGTTTAATGCAGATTACAAATTATTCTCAATGTCCAGGTGGAAATTAGTGATAAGGCTTCAAAATGGCAAGCCTGTGACATCAAAACCACATGGCATTGCACCCTTCAAAGTAGTAAAGCGGTTACAGAGTAGCGATGAAATTGTTCATTCTAGAATCAACTGGCCCACCAGCCTGCATTTTGTGAGACGAATGGCAATACCAAAGCATGTCCGTGTCTCCCCTAGACATCGGAATGGGTGTGCAGAATGTGCCTTTTTTTGGAAAAAATAGAAGAATGCCTAGAGAGTTGCCTTTTCTTTTGGACTTTGGAGAAAAAAAACACAACAACAAAATAAGCCGGAGAAAAACAAGCACAGAGCGAGCCAGCCAGGAGTCGAACCTAGAATCTTCTGATCCGTAGTCAGACGCGTTATCCATTGCGCCACTGGCCCACCAAAAGTAAAGACCCCCGATTGTTACAGACTTGTTGGTTTTCGATGTGACGGTGGCAAGCATTGATGTCTGCTCATTCTCACCTTGTTATCAGGAGAACAGACTACCAGCCCTCCAGCCTACCAGCG
Organism: Carassius gibelio; assembly: GCF_023724105.1. Lineage (NCBI taxonomy): Eukaryota > Metazoa > Chordata > Actinopteri > Cypriniformes > Cyprinidae > Carassius > Carassius gibelio. Next base: position 23,536,865 of record NC_068381.1, read on the forward strand.
CAGCAGCCCACGAGCCCTCCAGCCCACCATCCCTCCCTGGTGGTCTAGTGGTTAGGATTCGGCGCTCTCACTGCCGCGGCCCGGGTTCGATTCCCGGTCAGGGAAAGCTCTTTTGCCTTCCAATTGTGGACTGCGAATTCAAGCTCTGCTGACAGCTGTGAGAAAGCCAGCTCCAAGCCAAAACATTGGTGGGAACATGAAAAAAACACCTCCTTCGAGCCGGAGTTGAACCAGCGACCTAAGGATGGCCAACACTCCAACCTACAGTCCTCCGCTCTACCAGCTGAGCTATCGAAGGGGCTAAGGGCTAGTCAGAACCTCGACATATCAGGGTTCTGTAGCTCTACTGCTGGCCAAAAAGTCACTTCTGGTGCAGGAAGATTTGCTGGATTCTTGAGGAGGGAAGCAAAAAGGAGCATGCATTCCCATACCGGGAGTTGAACCCGGGCCGCCTGGGTGAAAACCAGGAATCCTAACCGCTAGACCATATGGGATTTGGACACTTTAAACTGGCCATGGGCTTCTGGCGCACTTTCCATACATGTGGTCAGCGTGGGCGCAGGACCTTGTAGTGGCCTGTTGCTTTAGTTCTGTGACTGTAACAATGTGATAATAATTTGGCAAAACAAGAATTATCCAAAAGGACGGTTTTCTGAATTATATAGTGTTGTATCCATTCAGGGAATCTGTTTTTTCACTCAACCCGGGGGTTCAGTGTATTTGGGCAGATTCCTGTGATTGCAGAATTGATTCCTCAAACTGGTAATGAAGCTCTTGTCCAAGTGAAAATACTCGTGTCATCCATTTGAAAACACACACGGCAACCTTTATCTAGAGGAAAAACTGGAGTCAACCCCTGGCTGCGTACAAGAAAACCAGGAATCCTAACTGATAGACCATATGGGAACTGGCCAGCTATAACTGGCCACAAGCTTGTGGGCCACTTTCCATAAATGTGGCCAGTGTGGGCGCAGGGTTTTGTAGTGGCCTGTTGCTTTTGGTGTGTGACTGTAACAATGTGATAATAATTTGGCAATACAAGAATTATCCGAAGGGACGGTTTACTGAAATATATAGTGTTGCATGCATTCAAGGGACATGTTTGTTGACTCACACATGGTTCAGTTTTTTGGCCAGAATCCTGTGATTGCTGAATGTATACCTCGAACTGGTAATTAAGGTCTTGTCCAGGTGAAAATACTTGTGTCATGCATCTGAAAACACACATGGCAACCGTTATCTAGAGGAAAAACTGCCTATCGTCGGTCTGTCAAGGTACAAAACTGACATGTTGTGAGGTTAATAATGAAAGTGAGACCAATTTTTAATCCGCAAAATTGCTGATTATTCGCTCGTTCAGTTTAATGCAGATTACAAATTATTCTCAATGTCCAGGTGGCAATTAGTGATAAGGCTTCAAAATGGCAAGCCTGTGACATCAAAACCACATGGCATTGCACCCTTCAAAGTAGTAAAGCGGTTACAGAGTAGCGATGAAATTGTTCATTCTAGAATCAACTGGCCCACCAGCCTGCATTTTGTGAGACGAATGGCAATACCAAAGCATGTCCGTGTCTCCCCTAGACATCGGAATGGGTGTGCAGAATGTGCCTTTTTTTGGAAAAAATAGAAGAATGCCTAGAGAGTTGCCTTTTCTTTTGGACTTTGGAGAAAAAAAACACAACAACAAAATAAGCCGAAGAAAAACAAGCACAGAGCGAGCCAGCCAGGAGTCGAACCTAGAATCTTCTGATCCGTAGTCAGACGCGTTATCCATTGCGCCACTGGCCCACCAAAAGTAAAGACCCCCGATTGTTACAGACTTGTTGGTTTTCGATGTGACGGTGGCAAGCATTGATGTCTGCTCATTCTCACCTTGTTATCAGGAGAACAGACTACCAGCCCTCCAGCCCTCCAGCCCACCAGCCCAGCAGCCCACGAGCCCTCCAGCCCACCATCCCTCCCTGGTGGTCTAGTGGTTAGGATTCGGCGCTCTCACTGCCGCGGCCCGGGTTCGATTCCCGGTCAGGGAAAGCTCTTTTGCCTTCCAATTGTGGACTGCGAATTCAAGCTCTGCTGACAGCTGTGAGAAAGCCAGCTCCAAGCCAAAACATTGGTGGGAACATGAAAAAAACACCTCCTTCGAGCCGGAGTTGAACCAGCGACCTAAGGATGGCCAACACTCCAACCTACAGTCCTCCGCTCTACCAGCTGAGCTATCGAAGGGGCTAAGGGCTAGTCAGAACCTCGACATATCAGGGTTCTGTAGCTCTACTGCTGGCCAAAAAGTAACTTCTGGTGCAGGAAGATTTGCTGGATTTTTGAGGAGGGAAGCAAAAAGGAGCATGCATTCCCATACCGGGAGTTGAACCCGGGCCGCCTGGGTGAAAACCAGGAATCCTAACCGCTAGACCATATGGGATTTGGACACTTTAAACTGGCCATGGGCTTCTGGCGCACTTTCCATACATGTGGTCAGCGTGGGCGCAGGACCTTGTAGTGGCCTGTTGCTTTAGTTCTGTGACTGTAACAATGTGATAATAATTTGGCAAAACAAGAATTATCCAAAAGGACGGTTTTCTGAATTATATAGTGTTGTATGCATTCAGGGAATCTGTTTTTTCACTCAACCCGGGGGTTCAGTGTATTTGGGCAGATTCCTGTGATTGCAGAATTGATTCCTCAAACTGGTAATTAAGCTCTTGTCCAAGTGAAAATACTCGTGTCATCCATTTGAAAACACACACGGCAACCTTTATCTAGAGGAAAAACTGGAGTCAACCCCTGGCTGCGTACGAGAAAACCAGGAATCCTAACTGCTAGACAATATGGGAACTGGCCAGCTTTAACTGGCCACAAGCTTGTGGGCCACTTTCCATAAATGTGGCCAGTGTGGGCGCAGGGTTTTGTAGTGGCCTGTTGCTTTTGGTGTGTGACTGTAACAATGTGATAATAATTTGGCAATACAAGAATCATCCGAAGGGACGGTTTACTGAAATATATAGTGTTGCATGCATTCAAGGGACATGTTTGTTGACTCACACATGGTTCAGTTTTTTGGCCAGAATCCTGTGATTGCTGAATTTATACCTCGAACTGGTAATTAAGGTCTTGTCCAGGTGAAAATACTTGTGTCATGCATCTGAAAACACACATGGCAACCGTTATCTAGAGGAAAAACTGCCTATCGTCGGTCTGTCAAGGTACAAAACTGACATGTTTTGAGGTTAATAATGAAAGTGAGACCAATTTTTAATCCGCAAAATTGCTGATTATTCGCTCGTTCAGTTTAATGCAGATTACAAATTATTCTCAATGTCCAGGTGGCAATTAGTGATAAGGCTTCAAAATGGCAAGCCTGTGACATCAAAACCACATGGCATTGCACCCTTCAAAGTAGTAAAGCGGTTACAGAGTAGCGATGAAATTGTTCATTCTAGAATCAACTGGCCCACCAGCCTGCATTTTGTGAGACGAATGGCAATACCAAAGCATGTCCGTGTCTCCCCTAGACATCGGAATGGGTGTGCAGAATGTGCCTTTTTTTGGAAAAAATAGAAGAATGCCTAGAGAGTTGCCTTTTCTTTTGGACTTTGGAGAAAAAAAACACAACAACAAAATAAGCCGGAGAAAAACAAGCACAGAGCAAGCCAGCCAGGAGTCGAACCTAGAATCTTCTGATCCGTAATCAGACGCGTTATCCATTGCGCCACTGGCCCACCATTAGTAAAGACCCCCGATTGTTACAGACTTGTTGGTTTTCGATGTGACGGTGGCAAGCATTGATGTCTGCTCATTCTCACCTTGTTATCAGGAGAACAGACTACCAGCCCTCCAGCCCACCAGCCCACCAGCCCTCCAGCCCACCATCCCTCCCTGGTGGTCTAGTGGTTAGGATTCGGCGCTCTCACCGCCGCGGCCCGGGTTCGATTCCCGGTCAGGGAAAGCTCTTTTGCCTTCCAATTGTGGTCTGCGAATTCAAGCTCTGCTGACAGCTGTGAGAAAGCCAGCTCCAAGCCAAAACATTGGTGGGAACATGAAAAAAACAACTCCTTCGAGTCGGAGTTGAACCAGCGACCTAAGGATGGGCAACACTCCAACCTACAGTCCTCCGCACAGTCTACCAGCTGAGCTATCGAAGGGGCTAAGGGCTAGTCAGAACCTCGACATATCAGGGTTCTGTAGCTCTACTGCTGGCCAAAAAGTCACTTCTGGTGCAGGAAGATTTGCTGGATCAGAACCTCGACATATCAGGGTTCTGTAGCTCTACTGCTGGCCAAAAAGTCACTTCTGGTGCAGGAAGATTTGCTGGATCAGAACCTCGACATATCAGGGTTCTGTAGCTCTACTGCTGGCCAAAAAGTCACTTATGGTGCAGGAAGATTTGCTGGATTTTTGAGGAGGGAAGCAAAATGGAGCATGCATTCCCATACCGGGAGTTGAACCCGGGCCGCCTGGGTGAAAACCAGGAATCCTAACCGCTAGACCATATGGGATTTGGACACTTTAAACTGGCCATGGGCTTCTGGCGCACTTTCCATACATGTGGTCAGCGTGGGCGCAGGACCTTGTAGTGGCCTGTTGCTTTAGTTCTGTGACTGTAACAATGTGATAATAATTTGGCAAAACAAGAATTATCCAAAAGGACGGTTTTCTGAATTATATAGTGTTGTATCCATTCAGGGAATCTGTTTTTTCACTCAACCCGGGGGTTCAGTGTATTTGGGCAGATTCCTGTGATTGCAGAATTGATTCCTCAAACTGGTAATTAAGCTCTTGTCCAAGTGAAAATACTCGTGTCATCCATTTGAAAACACACACGGCAACCTTTATCTAGAGGAAAAACTGGAGTCAACCCCTGGCTGCGTACGAGAAAACCAGGAATCCTAACTGATAGACCATATGGGAACTGGCCAGCTATAACTGGCCACAAGCTTGTGGGCCACTTTCCATAAATGTGGCCAGTGTGGGCGCAGGGTTTTGTAGTGGCCTGTTGCTTTTGGTGTGTGACTGTAACAATGTGATAATAATTTGGCAATACAAGAATTATCCGAAGGGACGGTTTACTGAAATATATAGTGTTGCATGCATTCAAGGGACATGTTTGTTGACTCACACATGGTTCAGTTTTTTGGCCAGAATCCTGTGATTGCTGAATTTATACCTCGAACTGGTAATTAAGGTCTTGTCCAGGTGAAAATACTTGTGTCATGCATCTGAAAACACACATGGCAACCGTTATCTAGAGGAAAAACTGCCTATCGTCGGTCTGTCAAGGTACAAAACTGACATGTTGTGAGGTTAATAATGAAAGTGAGACCAATTTTTAATCCGCAAAATTGCTGATTATTCGCTCGTTCAGTTTAATGCAGATTACAAATTATTCTCAATGTCCAGGTGGCAATTAGTGATAAGGCTTCAAAATGGCAAGCCTGTGACATCAAAACCACATGGCATTGCACCCTTCAAAGTAGTAAAGCGGTTACAGAGTAGCGATGAAATTGTTCATTCTAGAATCAACTGGCCCACCAGCCTGCATTTTGTGAGACGAATGGCAATACCAAAGCATGTCCGTGTCTCCCCTAGACATCGGAATGGGTGTGCAGAATGTGCCTTTTTTTGGAAAAAATAGAAGAATGCCTAGAGAGTTGCCTTTTCTTTTGGACTTTGGAGAAAAAAAAACACAACAACAAAATAAGCCGGAGAAAAACAAGCACAGAGCGAGCCAGCCAGGAGTCGAACCTAGAATCTTCTGATCCGTGGTCAGACGCGTTATCCATTGCGCCACTGGCCCACCATTAGTAAAGACCCCCGATTGTTACAGACTTGTTGGTTTTTGATGTGACGGTGGCAAGCATTGATGTCTGCTCATTCTCACCTTGTTATCAGGAGAACAGACTACCAGCCCTCCAGCCCACCAGCCCACCAGCCCACCAGCCCACGAGCCCTCCATCCCTCCCTGGTGGTCTAGTGGTTAGGATTCGGCGCTCTCACCGCCGCGGCCCGGGTTCGATTCCCGGTCAGGGAAAGCTCTTTTGCCTTCCAATTGTGGACTGCGAATTCAAGCTCTGCTGACAGCTGTGAGAAAGCCAGCTCCAAGCCAAAACATTGGTGGGAACATGAAAAAAACACCTCCTTCGAGCCGGAGTTGAACCAGCGACCTAAGGATGGCCAACACTCCAACCTACAGTCCTCCGCTCTACCAGCTGAGCTATCGAAGGGGCTAAGGGCTAGTCAGAACCTCGACATATCAGGGTTCTGTAGCTCTACTGCTGGCCAAAAAGTCACTTCTGGTGCAGGAAGATTTGCTGGATCAGAACCTCGACATATCAGGGTTCTGTAGCTCTACTGCTGGCCAAAAAGTCACTTCTGGTGCAGGAAGATTTGCTGGATTTTTGAGGAGGGAAGCAAAAAGGAGCATGCATTCCCATACCGGGAATTGAACCCGGGCCGCCTGGGTGAAAACCAGGAATCCTAACCGCTAGACCATATGGGATTTGGACACTTTAAACTGGCCATGGGCTTCTGGCGCACTTTCCATACATGTGGTCAGCGTGGGCGCAGGACCTTGTAGTGGCCTGTTGCTTTAGTTCTGTGACTGTAACAATGTGATAATAATTTGGCAAAACAAGAATTATCCAAAAGGACGGTTTTCTGAATTATATAGTGTTGTATGCATTCAGGGAATCTGTTTTTTCACTCAACCCGGGGGTTCAGTGTATTTGGGCAGATTCCTGTGATTGCAGAATTGATTCCTCAAACTGGTAATTAAGCTCTTGTCCAAGTGAAAATACTTGTGTCATCCATTTGAAAACACACACAGCAACCTTTATCTAGAGGAAAAACTGGAGTCAACCCCTGGCTGCGTACGAGAAAACCAGGAATCCTAACTGCTAGACCATATGGGAACTGGCCAGCTTTAACTGGCCACAAGCTTGTGTGGCCACTTTCCATAAATGTGGCCAGTGTGGGCGCAGGGTTTTGTAGTGGCCTGTTGCTTTTGGTGTGTGACTGTAACAATGTGATAATAATTTGGCAATACAAGAATCATCCGAAGGGACGGTTTACTGAAATATTAGTGTTGCATGCATTCAAGGGACATGTTTGTTGACTCACACATGGTTCAGTTTTTTGGCCAGAATCCTGTGATTGCTGAATGTATACCTCGAACTGGTAATTAAGGTCTTGTCCAGGTGAAAATACTTGTATCATGCATCTGAAAACACACATGGCAACCGTTATCTAGAGGAAAAACTGCCTATCGTCGGTCTGTCAAGGTACAAAACTGACATGTTGTGAGGTTAATAATGAAAGTGAGACCAATTTTTAATCCGCAAAATTGCTGATTATTCGCTCGTTCAGTTTAATGCAGATTACAAATTATTCTCAATGTCCAGGTGGCAATTAGTGATAAGGCTTCAAAATGGCAAGCCTGTGACATCAAAACCACATGGCTTTGCACCCTTCAAAGTAGTAAAGCGGTTACAGAGTAGCGATGAAATTGTTCATTCTAGAATCAACTGGCCCACCAGCCTGCATTTTGTGAGACGAATGGCAATACCAAAGCATGTCCGTGTCTCCCCTAGACATCGGAATGGGTGTGCAGAATGTGCCTTTTTTTGGAAAAAATAGAAGAATGCCTAGAGAGTTGCCTTTTCTTTTGTACTTTGGAGAAAAAAAACACAACAACAAAATAAGCCGGAGAAAAACAAGCACAGAGATAGCCAGCCAGGAGTCGAACCTAGAATCTTCTGATCCGTGGTCAGATGCGTTATCCATTGCGCCACTGGCCCACCAATAGTAAAGACCCCCGATTGTTACAGACTTGTTGGTTTTCGATGTGACAGTGGCAAGCATTGATGTCTGCTCATTCTCACCTTGTTATCAGGAGAACAGACTACCAGCCCTCCAGCCCACCAGCCCACCAGCCCACGAGCCCTCCATCCCTCCCTGGTGGTCTAGTGGTTAGGATTCGGCGCTCTCACCGCCGCGGCCCGGGTTCGATTCCCGGTCAGGGAAAGCTCTTTTGCCTTCCAATTGTGGACTGCGAATTCAAGCTCTGCTGACAGCTGTGAGAAAGCCAGCTCCAAGCCAAAACATTGGTGGGAACATGAAAAAAACACCTCCTTCGAGCCGGAGTTGAACCAGCGACCTAAGGATGGCCAACACTCCAACCTACAGTCCTCCGCTCTACCAGCTGAGCTATCGAAGGGGCTAAGGGCTAGTCAGAACCTCGACATATCAGGGTTCTGTAGCTCTACTGCTGGCCAAAAAGTCACTTCTGGTGCAGGAAGATTTGCTGGATCAGAACCTCGACATATCAGGGTTCTGTAGCTCTACTGCTGGCCAAAAAGTCACTTCTGGTGCAGGAAGATTTGCTGGATTTTTGAGGAGGGAAGCAAAAAGGAGCATGCATTCCCATACCGGGAGTTGAACCCGGGCCGCCTGGGTGAAAACCAGGAATCCTAACCGCTAGACCATATGGGATTTGGACACTTTAAACTGGCCATGGGCTTCTGGCGCACTTTCCATACATGTGGTCAGCGTGGGCGCAGGACCTTGTAGTGGCCTGTTGCTTTAGTTCTGTGACTGTAACAATGTGATAATAATTTGGCAAAACAATAATTATCCAAAAGGATGGTTTTCTGAATTATATAGTGTTGTATGCATTCAGGGAATCTGTTTTTTCACTCAACCCGGGGGTTCAGTGTATTTGGGCAGATTCCTGTGATTGCAGAATTGATTCCTCAAACTGGTAATTAAGCTCTTGTCCAAGTGAAAATACTCGTGTCATCCATTTGAAAAAACACACGGCAACCTTTATCTAGAGGAAAAACTGGAGTCAACCCCTGGCTGCGTACGAGAAAACCAGGAATCCTAACTGCTAGACCATATGGGAACTGGCCAGCTTTAACTGGCCACAAGCTTGTGGGCCACTTTCCATAAATGTGGCCAGTGTGGGCGCAGGGTTTTGTAGTGGCCTGTTGCTTTTGGTGTGTGACTGTAACAATGTGATAATAATTTGGCAATACAAGAATCATCCGAAGGGACGGTTTACTGAAATATATAGTGTTGCATGCATTCAAGGGACATGTTTGTTGACTCACACATGGTTCAGTTTTTTGGCCAGAATCCTGTGATTGCTGAATTTATACCTCGAACTGGTAATTAAGGTCTTGTCCAGGTGAAAATACTTGTGTCATGCATCTGAAAACACACATGGCAACCGTTATCTAGAGGAAAAACTGCCTATCGTCGGTCTGTCAAGGTACAAAACTGACATGTTGTGAGGTTAATAATGAAAGTGAGACCAATTTTTAATCCGCAAAATTGCTGATTATTCGCTCGTTCAGTTTAATGCAGATTACAAATTATTCTCAATGTCCAGGTGGCAATTAGTGATAAGGCTTCAAAATGGCAAGCCTGTGACATCAAAACCACATGGCATTGCACCCTTCAAAGTAGTAAAGCGGTTACAGAGTAGCGATGAAATTGTTCATTCTAGAATCAACTGGCCCACCAGCCTGCATTTTGTGAGACGAATGGCAATACCAAAGCATGTCCGTGTCTCCCCTAGACATCGGAATGGGTGTGCAGAATGTGCCTTTTTTGGAAAAAATAGAAGAATGCCTAGAGAGTTGCCTTTTCTTTTGGACTTTGGAGAAAAAAAACACAACAACAAAATAAGCCGGAGAAAAACAAGCACAGAGCGAGCCAGCCAGGAGTCGAACCTAGAATCTTCTGATCCGTAGTCAGACGCGTTATCCATTGCGCAACTGGCCCACCATTATTAAAGACCCCCGATTGTTACAGACTTGTTGGTTTTCGATGTGACGGTGGCAAGCATTGATGTCTGCTCATTCTCACCTTGTTATCAGGAGAACAGACTACCAGCCCTCCAGCCCACCAGCCCACCAGCCCTCCAGCCCACCAGCCCACCAGCCCACGAGCCCTCCATCCCTCCCTGGTGGTCTAGTGGTTAGGATTCGGCGCTCTCACCGCCGCGGCCCGGGTTCGATTCCCGGTCAGGGAAAGCTCTTTTGCCTTCCAATTGTGGACTGCGAATTCAAGCTCTGCTGACAGCTGTGAGAAAGCCAGCTCCAAGCCAAAACATTGGTGGGAACATGAAAAAAACACCTCCTTCGAGCCGGAGTTGAACCAGCGACCTAAGGATGGCCAACACTCCAACCTACAGTCCTCCGCTCTACCAGCTGAGCTATCGAAGGGGCTAAGGGCTAGTCAGAACCTCGACATATCAGGGTTCTGTAGCTCTACTGCTGGCCAAAAAGTCACTTCTGGTGCAGGAAGATTTGCTGGATCAGAACCTCGACATATCAGGGTTCTGTAGCTCTACTGCTGGCCAAAAAGTCACTTCTGGTGCAGGAAGATTTGCTGGATTTTTGAGGAGGGAAGCAAAAAGGAGCATGCATTCCCATACCGGGAATTGAACCCGGGCCGCCTGGGTGAAAACCAGGAATCCTAACCGCTAGACCATATGGGATTTGGACACTTTAAACTGGCCATGGGCTTCTGGCGCACTTTCCATACATGTGGTCAGCGTGGGCGCAGGACCTTGTAGTGGCCTGTTGCTTTAGTTCTGTGACTGTAACAATGTGATAATAATTTGGCAAAACAAGAATTATCCAAAAGGACGGTTTTCTGAATTATATAGTGTTGTATGCATTCAGGGAATCTGTTTTTTCACTCAACCCGGGGGTTCAGTGTATTTGGGCAGATTCCTGTGATTGCAGAATTGATTCCTAAAACTGGTAATTAAGCTCTTGTCCAAGTGAAAATACTTGTGTCATCCATTTGAAAACACACACGGCAACCTTTATCTAGAGGAAAAACTGGAGTCAACCCCTGGCTGCGTACGAGAAAACCAGGAATCCTAACTGCTAGACCATATGGGAACTGGCCAGCTTTAACTGGCCACAAGCTTGTGTGGCCACTTTCCATAAATGTGGCCAGTGTGGGCGCAGGGTTTTGTAGTGGCCTGTTGCTTTTGGTGTGTGACTGTAACAATGTGATAATAATTTGGCAATACAAGAATCATCCGAAGGGACGGTTTACTGAAATATTAGTGTTGCATGCATTCAAGGGACATGTTTGTTGACTCACACATGGTTCAGTTTTTTGGCCAGAATCCTGTGATTGCTGAATGTATACCTCGAACTGGTAATTAAGGTCTTGTCCAGGTGAAAATACTTGTATCATGCATCTGAAAACACACATGGCAACCGTTATCTAGAGGAAAAACTGCCTATCGTCGGTCTGTCAAGGTACAAAACTGACATGTTGTGAGGTTAATAATGAAAGTGAGACCAATTTTTAATCCGCAAAATTGCTGATTATTCGCTCGTTCAGTTTAATGCAGATTACAAATTATTCTCAATGTCCAGGTGGCAATTAGTGATAAGGCTTCAAAATGGCAAGCCTGTGACATCAAAACCACATGGCATTGCACCCTTCAAAGTAGTAAAGCGGTTACAGAGTAGCGATGAAATTGTTCATTCTAGAATCAACTGGCCCACCAGCCTGCATTTTGTGAGACGAATGGCAATACCAAAGCATGTCCGTGTCTCCCCTAGACATCGGAATGGGTGTGCAGAATGTGCCTTTTTTTGGAAAAAATAGAAGAATGCCTAGAGAGTTGCCTTTTCTTTTGGACTTTGGAGAAAAAAAACACAACAACAAAATAAGCCGGAGAAAAACAAGCACAGAGCGAGCCAGCCAGGAGTCGAACCTAGAATCTTCTGATCCGTGGTCAGATGCGTTATCCATTGCGCCACTGGCCCACCAATAGTAAAGACCCCCGATTGTTACAGACTTGTTGGTTTTCGATGTGACAGTGGCAAGCATTGATGTCTGCTCATTCTCACCTTGTTATCAGGAGAACAGACTACCAGCCCTCCAGCCCACCAGCCCACCAGCCCACGAGCCCTCCATCCCTCCCTGGTGGTCTAGTGGTTAGGATTCGGCGCTCTCACCGCCGCGGCCCGGGTTCGATTCCCGGTCAGGGAAAGCTCTTTTGCCTTCCAATTGTGGACTGCGAATTCAAGCTCTGCTGACAGCTGTGAGAAAGCCAGCTCCAAGCCAAAACATTGGTGGGAACATGAAAAAAACACCTCCTTCGAGCCGGAGTTGAACCAGCGACCTAAGGATGGCCAACACTCCAACCTACAGTCCTCCGCTCTACCAGCTGAGCTATCGAAGGGGCTAAGGGCTAGTCAGAACCTCGACATATCAGGGTTCTGTAGCTCTACTGCTGGCCAAAAAGTCACTTCTGGTGCAGGAAGATTTGCTGGATCAGAACCTCGACATATCAGGGTTCTGTAGCTCTACTGCTGGCCAAAAAGTCACTTCTGGTGCAGGAAGATTTGCTGGATTTTTGAGGAGGGAAGCAAAAAGGAGCATGCATTCCCATACCGGGAATTGAACCCGGGCCGCCTGGGTGAAAACCAGGAATCCTAACCGCTAGACCATATGGGATTTGGACACTTTAAACTGGCCATGGGCTTCTGGCGCACTTTCCATACATGTGGTCAGCGTGGGCGCAGGACCTTGTAGTGGCCTGTTGCTTTAGTTCTGTGACTGTAACAATGTGATAATAATTTGGCAAAACAAGAATTATCCAAAAGGACGGTTTTCTGAATTATATAGTGTTGTATGCATTCAGGGAATCTGTTTTTTCACTCAACCCGGGGGTTCAGTGTATTTGGGCAGATTCCTGTGATTGCAGAATTGATTCCTCAAACTGGTAATTAAGCTCTTGTCCAAGTGAAAATACTCGTGTCATCCATTTGAAAACACACACGGCAACCTTTATCTAGAGGAAAAACTGGAGTCAACCCCTGGCTGCGTACGAGAAAACCAGGAATCCTAACTGCTAGACCATATGGGAACTGGCCAGCTTTAACTGGCCACAAGCTTGTGGGCCACTTTCCATAAATGTGGCCAGTGTGGGCGCAGGGTTTTGTAGTGGCCTGTTGCTTTTGGTGTGTGACTGTAACAATGTGATAATAATTTGGCAATACAAGAATCATCCGAAGGGACGGTTTACTGAAATATTAGTGTTGCATGCATTCAAGGGACATGTTTGTTGACTCACACATGGTTCAGTTTTTTGGCCAGAATCCTGTGATTGCTGAATGTATACCTCGAACTGGTAATTAAGGTCTTGTCCAGGTGAAAATACTTGTATCATGCATCTGAAAACACACATGGCAACCGTTATCTAGAGGAAAAACTGCCTATCGTCGGTCTGTCAAGGTACAAAACTGACATGTTGTGAGGTTAATAATGAAAGTGAGACCAATTTTTAATCCACAAAATTGCTGATTATTCGCTCGTTCAGTTTAATGCAGATTACAAATTATTCTCAATGTCCAGGTGGCAATTAGTGATAAGGCTTCAAAATGGCAAGCCTGTGACATCAAAACCACATGGCATTGCACCCTTCAAAGTAGTAAAGCGGTTACAGAGTAGCGATGAAATTGTTCATTCTAGAATCAACTGGCCCACCAGCCTGCATTTTGTGAGACGAATGGCAATACCAAAGCATGTCCGTGTCTCCCCTAGACATCGGAATGGGTGTGCAGAATGTGCCTTTTTTTGGAAAAAATAGAAGAATGCCTAGAGAGTTGCCTTTTCTTTTGGACTTTGGAGAAAAAAAACACAACAACAAAATAAGCCGGAGAAAAACAAGCACAGAGCGAGCCAGCCAGGAGTCGAACCTAGAATCTTCTGATCCGTAGTCAGACGCGTTATCCATTGCGCCACTGGCCCACCAATAGTAAAGACCCCCGATTGTTACAGACTTGTTGGTTTTCGATGTGACGGTGGCAAGCATTGATGTCTGCTCATTCTCACCTTGTTATCAGGAGAACAGACTACCAGCCCTCCAGCCCTCCAGCCCACCAGCCCACCAGCCCTCCAGCCCACCAGCCCTCCCTGGTGGTCTAGTGGTTAGGATTCGGCGCTCTCACCGCCGCGGCCCGGGTTCGATTCCCGGTCAGGGAAAGCTCTTTTGCCTTCCAATTGTGGACTGCGAATTCAAGCTCTGCTGACAGCTGTGAGAAAGCCAGCTCCAAACCAAAAAATTGGTGGGAACATAAAAAAAACACCTCCTTCGAGCCGGAGTTGAACCAGCGAGCTAAGGATGGCCAACAGTCCAACCTACAGTCCACCGCTCTACCAGCTGAGCTATCGAAGGGGCTAAGGGCTAGTCAGAACCTCGACATATCAGGGTTCTGTAGCTCTACTGCTGGCCAAAAAGTCACTTCTGGTGCAGGAAGATTTGCTGGATTTTTGAGGAGGGAAGCAAAAAGGAGCATGCATTCCCATACCGGGAGTTGAACCCGGGCCGCCTGGGTGAAAACCAGGAATCCTAACCGCTAGACCATATGGGATTTGGACACTTTAAACTGGCCATGGGCTTCTGGCGCACTTTCCATACATGTGGTCAGCGTGGGCGCAGGACCTTGTAGTGGCCTGTTGCTTTAGTTCTGTGACTGTAACAATGTGATAATAATTTGGCAAAACAATAATTATCCAAAAGGATGGTTTTCTGAATTATATAGTGTTGTATGCATTCAGGGAATCTGTTTTTTCACTCAACCCGGGGGTTCAGTGTATTTGGGCAGATTCCTGTGATTGCAGAATTGATTCCTCAAACTGGTAATTAAGCTCTTGTCCAAGTGAAAATACTCGTGTCATCCATTTGAAAACACACACGGCAACCTTTATCTAGAGGAAAAACTGGAGTCAACCCCTGGCTGCGTACGAGAAAACCAGGAATCCTAACTGCTAGACCATATGGGAACTGGCCAGCTTTAACTGGCCACAAGCTTGTGGGCCACTTTCCATAAATGTGGCCAGTGTGGGCGCAGGGTTTTGTAGTGGCCTGTTGCTTTTGGTGTGTGACTGTAACAATGTGATAATAATTTGGCAATACAAGAATCATCCGAAGGGACGGTTTACTGAAATATATAGTGTTGCATGCATTCAAGGGACATGTTTGTTGACTCACACATGGTTCAGTTTTTTGGCCAGAATCCTGTGATTGCTGAATTTATACCTCGAACTGGTAATTAAGGTCTTGTCCAGGTGAAAATACTTGTGTCATGCATCTGAAAACACACATGGCAACCGTTATCTAGAGGAAAAACTGCCTATCGTCGGTCTGTCAAGGTACAAAACTGACATGTTGTGAGGTTAATAATGAAAGTGAGACCAATTTTTAATCCGCAAAATTGCTGATTATTCGCTCGTTCAGTTTAATGCAGATTACAAATTATTCTCAATGTCCAGGTGGCAATTAGTGATAAGGCTTCAAAATGGCAAGCCTGTGACATCAAAACCACATGGCATTGCACCCTTCAAAGTAGTAAAGCGGTTACAGAGTAGCGATGAAATTGTTCATTCTAGAATCAACTGGCCCACCAGCCTGCATTTTGTGAGACGAATGGCAATACCAAAGCATGTCCGTGTCTCCCCTAGACATCGGAATGGGTGTGCAGAATGTGCCTTTTTTGGAAAAAATAGAAGAATGCCTAGAGAGTTGCCTTTTCTTTTGGACTTTGGAGAAAAAAAACACAACAACAAAATAAGCCGGAGAAAAACAAGCACAGAGCGAGCCAGCCAGGAGTCGAACCTAGAATCTTCTGATCCGTAGTCAGACGCGTTATCCATTGCGCAACTGGCCCACCATTATTAAAGACCCCCGATTGTTACAGACTTGTTGGTTTTCGATGTGACGGTGGCAAGCATTGATGTCTGCTCATTCTCACCTTGTTATCAGGAGAACAGACTACCAGCCCTCCAGCCCACCAGGCCACCAGTCCTCCAGCCCACCAGCCCACCATCCTTCCCTGGTGGTCTAGTGGTTAGGATTCGGCGCTCTCACCGCCGCGGCCCGGGTTTCGATTCCCGGTCAGGGAAAGCTCTTTTGCCTTCCAATTGTGGACTGCGAATTCAAGCTCTGCTGACAGCTGTGAGAAAGCCAGCTCCAAGCCAAAACATTGGTGGGAACATGAAAAAAACACCTCCTTCGAGCCGGAGTTGAACCAGCGACCTAAGGATGGCCAACACTCCAACCTACAGTCCTCCGCTCTACCAGCTGAGCTATCGAAGGGGCTAAGGGCTAGTCAGAACCTCGACATATCAGGGTTCTGTAGCTCTACTGCTGGCCAAAAAGTCACTTCTGGTGCAGGAAGATTTGCTGGATTTTTGAGGAGGGAAGCAAAAAGGAGCATGCATTCCCATACCGGGAGTTGAACCCGGGCCGCCTGGGTGAAAACCAGGAATCCTAACCGCTAGACCATATGGGATTTGGACACTTTAAACTGGCCATGGGCTTCTGGCGCACTTTCCATACATGTGGTCAGCGTGGGCGCAGGACCTTGTAGTGGCCTGTTGCTTTAGTTCTGTGACTGTAACAATGTGATAATAATTTGGCAAAACAAGAATTATCCAAAAGGACGGTTTTCTGAATTATATAGTGTTGTATGCATTCAGGGAATCTGTTTTTTCACTCAACCAGGGGGTTCAGTGTATTTGGGCAGATTCCTGTGATTGCAGAATTGATTCCTCAAACTGGTAATTAAGCTCTTGTCCAAGTGAAAATACTCGTGTCATCCATTTGAAAACACACACGGCAACCTTTATCTAGAGGAAAAACTGGAGTCAACCCCTGGCTGCGTACGAGAAAACCAGGAATCCTAACTGCTAGACCATATGGGAACTGGCCAGCTTTAACTGGCCACAAGCTTGTGGGCCACTTTCCATAAATGTGGCCAGTGTGGGCGCAGGGTTTTGTAGTGGCCTGTTGCTTTTGGTGTGTGACTGTAACAATGTGATAATAATTTGGCAATACAAGAATCATCCGAAGGGACGGTTTACTGAAATATATAGTGTTGCATGCATTCAAGGGACATGTTTGTTGACTCACACATGGTTCAGTTTTTTGGCCAGAATCCTGTGATTGCTGAATTTATACCTCGAACTGGTAATTAAGGTCTTGTCCAGGTGAAAATACTTGTGTCATGCATCTGAAAACACACATGGCAACCGTTATCTAGAGGAAAAACTGCCTATCGTCGGTCTGTCAAGGTACAAAACTGACATGTTGTGAGGTTAATAATGAAAGTGAGACCAATTTTTAATCCGCAAAATTGCTGATTATTCGCTCGTTCAGTTTAATGCAGATTACAAATTATTCTCAATGTCCAGGTGGCAATTAGTGATAAGGCTTCAAAATGGCAAGCCTGTGACATCAAAACCACATGGCATTGCACCCTTCAAAGTAGTAAAGCGGTTACAGAGTAGCGATGAAATTGTTCATTCTAGAATCAACTGGCCCACCAGCCTGCATTTTGTGAGACGAATGGCAATACCAAAGCATGTCCGTGTCTCCCCTAGACATCGGAATGGGTGTGCAGAATGTGCCTTTTTTGGAAAAAATAGAAGAATGCCTAGAGAGTTGCCTTTTCTTTTGGACTTTGGAGAAAAAAAACACAACAACAAAATAAGCCGGAGAAAAACAAGCACAGAGCGAGCCAGCCAGGAGTCGAACCTAGAATCTTCTGATCCGTAGTCAGACGCGTTATCCATTGCGCAACTGGCCCACCATTATTAAAGACCCCCGATTGTTACAGACTTGTTGGTTTTCGATGTGACGGTGGCAAGCATTGATGTCTGCTCATTCTCACCTTGTTATCAGGAGAACAGACTACCAGCCCTCCAGCCCACCAGCCCTCCAGCCCACCATCCCTCCCTGGTGGTCTAGTGGTTAGGATTCGGCGCTCTCACCGCCGCGGCCCGCGTTCGATTCCCGGTCAGGGAAAGCTCTTTTGCCTTCCAATTGTGGACTGCGAATTCAAGCTCTGCTGACAGCTGTGAGAAAGCCAGCTCCAAGCCAAAACATTGGTGGGAACATGAAAAAAATACCTCCTTCGAGCCGGAGTTGAACCAGCGACCTAAGGATGGCCAACACTCCAACCTACAGTCCTCCGCTCTACCAGCTGAGCTATCGAAGGGGCTAAGGGCTAGTCAGAACCTCGACATATCAGGGTTCTGTAGCTCTACTGCTGGCCAAAAAGTCACTTCTGGTGCAGGAAGATTTGCTGGATCAGAACCTCGACATATCAGGGTTCTTTAGCTCTACTGTTGGCCAAAAAGTCACCTCTGGTGCAGGAAGATTTGCTGGATTTTTGAGGAGGGAAGCAAAAATGAGCATGCATTCCCATACCGGGAGTTGAACCCGGGCCGCCTGGGTGAAAACCAGGAATCCTAACCGCTAGACCATATGGGATTTGGACACTTTAAACTGGCCATGGGCTTCTGGCGCACTTTCCATACATGTGGTCAGCGTGGGCGCAGGACCTTGTAGTGGCCTGTTGCTTTAGTTCTGTGACTGTAACAATGTGATAATAATTTGGCAAAACAAGAATTATCCAAAAGGACGGTTTTCTGAATTATATAGTGTTGTATGCATTCAGGGAATCTGTTTTTTCACTCAACCAGGGGGTTCAGTGTATTTGGGCAGATTCCTGTGATTGCAGAATTGATTCCTCAAACTGGTAATTAAGCTCTTGTCCAAGTGAAAATACTCGTGTCATCCATTTGAAAACACACACGGCAACCTTTATCTAGAGGAAAAACTGGAGTCAACCCCTGGCTGCGTACGAGAAAACCAGGAATCCTAACTGCTAGACCATATGGGAACTGGCCAGCTTTAACTGGCCACAAGCTTGTGGGCCACTTTCCATAAATGTGGCCAGTGTGGGCGCAGGGTTTTGTAGTGGCCTGTTGCTTTTGGTGTGTGACTGTAACAATGTGATAATAATTTGGCAATACAAGAATCATCCGAAGGGACGGTTTACTGAAATATATAGTGTTGCATGCATTCAAGGGACATGTTTGTTGACTCACACATGGTTCAGTTTTTTGGCCAGAATCCTGTGATTGCTGAATTTATACCTCGAACTGGTAATTAAGGTCTTGTCCAGGTGAAAATACTTGTGTCATGCATCTGAAAACACACATGGCAACCGTTATCTAGAGGAAAAACTGCCTATCGTCGGTCTGTCAAGGTACAAAACTGACATATTGTGAGGTTAATAATGAAAGTGAGACCAACTTTTAATCCGCAAAATTGCTGATTATTCGCTCGTTCAGTTTAATGCAGATTACAAATTATTCTCAATGTCCAGGTGGCAATTAGTGATAAGGCTTCAAAATGGCAAGCCTGTGACATCAAAACCACATGGCATTGCACCCTTCAAAGTAGTAAAGCGGTTACAGAGTAGCGATGAAATTGTTCATTCTAGAATCAACTGGCCCACCAGCCTGCATTTTGTGAGACGAATGGCAATACCAAAGCATGTCCGTGTCTCCCCTAGACATCGGAATGGGTGTGCAGAATGTGCCTTTTTTGGAAAAAATAGAAGAATGCCTAGAGAGTTGCCTTTTATTTTGGACTTTGGAGAAAAAAAAACACAACAACAAAATAAGCCGGAGAAAAACAAGCACAGAGCGAGCCAGCCAGGAGTCGAACCTAGAATCTTCTGATCCGTAGTCAGACGCGTTATCCATTGCGCCACTGGCCCACCATTAGTAAAGACCCCCGATTGTTACAGACTTGTTGGTTTTCGATGTGCGGTGGCAAGCATTGATGTCTGCTCATTCTCACCCTGTTATCAGGAGAACAGACTACCAGCCCTCCAGCCCACCAGCCCACCAGTCCTCCAGCCCACCAGCCCTTGAGCCCTCCAGCCCACCATCCCTCACTGGTGGTCTAGTGGTTAGGATTCGGTGCTCTCACCGCCTCGGCCCGGGTTCGATTCCCGGTCAGGGAAAGCTCTTTTGCCTTCCAATTGTGGACTGCGAATTCAAGCTCTGCTGACAGCTGTGAGAAAGCCAGCTCCAAGCCAAAACATTGGTGGGAACATGAAAAAAACACCTCCTTCGAGCCGGAGTTGAACCAGCGACCTAAGGATGGCCAACACTCCAACCTACAGTCCTCCGCTCTACCAGCTGAGCTATCGAAGGGGCTAAGGGCTAGTCAGAACCTCGACATATCAGGGTTCTGTAGCTCTACTGCTGGCCAACAAGTCACTTCTGGTGCAGGAAGATTTGCTGGATCAGAACCTCGACATATCAGGGTTCTGTAGCTCTACTGCTGGCCAAAAAGTCACTTCTGGTGCAGGAAGATTTGCTGGATTTTTGAGGAGGGAAGCAAAAAGGAGCATGCATTCCCATACCGGGAGTTGAACCCGGGCCGCCTGGGTGAAAACCAGGAATCCTAACCGCTAGACCATATGGGATTTTGACACTTTAAACTGGCCATGGGCTTCTGGCGCACTTTCCATACATGTGGTCAGCGTGGGCGCAGGACCTTGTAGTGGCCTGTTGCTTTAGTTCTGTGACTGTAACAATGTGATAATAATTTGGCAAAACAAGAATTATCCAAAAGGACGGTTTTCTGAATTATATAGTGTTGTATGCATTCAGGGAATCTGTTTTTTCACTCAACCCGGGGGTTCAGTGTATTTGGGCAGATTCCTGTGATTGCAGAATTGATTCCTCAAACTGGTAATTAAGCTCTTGTCCAAGTGAAAATACTCGTGTCATCCATTTGAAAAAACACACGGCAACCTTTATCTAGAGGAAAAACTGGAGTCAACCCCTGGCTGCGTACGAGAAAACCAGGAATCCTAACTGCTAGACCATATGGGAACTGGCCAGCTTTAACTGGCCACAAGCTTGTGGGCCACTTTCCATAAATGTGGCCAGTGTGGGCGCAGGGTTTTGTAGTGGCCTGTTGCTTTTGGTGTGTGACTGTAACAATGTGATAATAATTTGGCAAAACAAGAATTATCCAAAAGGACGGTTTTCTGAATTATATAGTGTTGTATGCATTCAGGGAATCTGTTTTTTCACTCAACCCGGGGGTTCAGTGTATTTGGGCAGATTCCTGTGATTGCAGAATTGATTCCTCAAACTGGTAATTAAGCTCTTGTCCAAGTGAAAATACTTGTGTCATCCATTTGAAAACACACACGGCAACCTTTATCTAGAGGAAAAACTGGAGTCAACCCCTGGCTGCGTACGAGAAAACCAGGAATCCTAACTGCTAGACCATATGGGAACTGGCCAGCTTTAACTGGCCACAAGCTTGTGGGCCACTTTCCATAAATGTGGCCAGTGTGGGCGCAGGGTTTTGTAGTGGCCTGTTGCTTTTGGTGTGTGACTGTAACAATGTGATAATAATTTGGCAATACAAGAATCATCCGAAGGGACGGTTTACTGAAATATATAGTGTTGCATGCATTCAAGGGACATGTTTGTTGACTCACACATGGTTCAGTTTTTTGGCCAGAATCCTGTGATTGCTGAATTTATACCTCGAACTGGTAATTAAGGTCTTGTCCAGGTGAAAATACTTGTGTCATGCATCTGAAAACACACATGGCAACCGTTATCTAGAGGAAAAACTGCCTATCGTCGGTCTGTCAAGGTACAAAACTGACATGTTGTGAGGTTAATAATGAAAGTGAGACCAATTTTTAATCCGCAAAATTGCTGATTATTCGCTCGTTCAGTTTAATGCAGATTACAAATTATTCTCAATGTCCAGGTGGCAATTAGTGATAAGGCTTCAAAATGGCAAGCCTGTGACATCAAAACCACATGGCATTGCACCCTTCAAAGTAGTAAAGCGGTTACAGAGTAGCGATGAAATTGTTCATTCTAGAATCAACTGGCCCACCAGCCTGCATTTTGTGAGACGAATGGCAATACCAAAGCATGTCCGTGTCTCCCCTAGACATCGGAATGGGTGTGCAGAATGTGCCTTTTTTGGAAAAAATAGAAGAATGCCTAGAGAGTTGCCTTTTCTTTTGGAATTTGGAGAAAAAAAACACAACAACAAAATAAGCCGGAGAAAAACAAGCACAGAGCGAGCCAGCCAGGAGTCGAACCTAGAATCTTCTGATCCGTAGTCAGACGCGTTATCCATTGCGCAACTGGCCCACCATTATTAAAGACCCCCGATTGTTACAGACTTGTTGGTTTTCGATGTGACGGTGGCAAGCATTGATGTCTGCTCATTCTCACCTTGTTATCAGGAGAACAGACTACCAGCCCTCCAGCCCACCAGCCCACCAGCCCACCAGTCCTCCAGCCCACCAGCCCACCATCCTTCCCTGGTGGTCTAGTGGTTAGGATTCGGCGCTCTCACCGCCGCGGCCCGGGTTCGATTCCCGGTCAGGGAAAGCTCTTTTGCCTTCCAATTGTGGACTGCGAATTCAAGCTCTGCTGACAGCTGTGAGAAAGCCAGCTCCAAGCCAAAACATTGGTGGGAACATGAAAAAAACACCTCCTTCGAGCCGGAGTTGAACCAGCGACCTAAGGATGGCCAAAACTCCAAACTACAGTCCTCCGCTCTACCAGCTGAGCTATCGAAGGGGCTAAGGGCTAGTCAGAACCTCGACATATCAGGGTTCTGTAGCTCTACTGCTGGCCAAAAAGTCACTTCTGGTGCATGAAGATTTGCTGGATTTTTGAGGAGGGAAGCAAAAAGGAGCATGCATTCCCATACCGGGAGTTGAACCCGGGCCGCCTGGGTGAAAACCAGGAATCCTAACCGCTAGACCATATGGGATTTGGACACTTAAAACTGGCCATGGGCTTCTGGCGCACTTTCCATACATGTGGTCAGCGTGGGCGCAGGACCTTGTAGTGGCCTGTTGCTTTAGTTCTGTGACTGTAACAATGTGATAATAATTTGGCAAAACAAGAATTATCCAAAAGGACGGTTTTCTGAATTATATAGTGTTGTATGCATTCAGGGAATCTGTTTTTTCACTCAACCCGGGGGTTCAGTGTATTTGGGCAGATTCCTGTGATTGCAGAATTGATTCCTCAAACTGGTAATTAAGCTCTTGTCCAAGTGAAAATACTCGTGTCATCCATTTGAAAACACACACGGCAACCTTTATCTAGAGGAAAAACTGGAGTCAACCCCTGGCTGCGTACGAGAAAACCAGGAATCCTAACTGCTAGACCATATGGGAACTGGCCAGCTTTAACTGGCCACAAGCTTGTGGGCCACTTTCCATAAATGTGGCCAGTGTGGGCGCAGGGTTTTGTAGTGGCCTGTTGCTTTTGGTGTGTGACTGTAACAATGTGATAATAATTTGGCAATACAAGAATCATCCGAAGGGACGGTTTACTGAAATATATAGTGTTGCATGCATTCAAGGGACATGTTTGTTGACTCACACATGGTTCAGTTTTTTGGCCAGAATCCTGTGATTGCTGAATTTATACCTCGAACTGGTAGTTAAGGTCTTGTCCAGGTGAAAATACTTGTGTCATGCATCTGAAAACACACATGGCAACCGTTATCTAGAGGAAAAACTGCCTATCGTCGGTCTGTCAAGGTACAAAACTGACATGTTGTGAGGTTAATAATGAAAGTGAGACCAACTTTTAATCCGCAAAATTGCTGATTATTCGCTCGTTCAGTTTAATGCAGATTACAAATTATTCTCAATGCCCAGGTGGCAATTAGTGATAAGGCTTCAAAATGGCAAGCCTGTGACATCAAAACCACATGGCATTGCACCCTTCAAAGTAGTAAAGCGGTTACAGAGTAGCGATGAAATTGTTCATTCTAGAATCAACTGGCCCACCAGCCTGCATTTTGTGAGACGAATGGCAATACCAAAGCATGTCCGTGTCTCCCCTAGACATCGGAATGGGTGTGCAGAATGTGCCTTTTTTGGAAAAAATAGAAGAATGCCTATAGATTTGCCTTTTCTTTTGGACTTTGGAGAAAAAAAATAACAAAACAACAAAATAAGCCGGAGAAAAACAAGCACAGAGCGAGCCAGCGAGGAGTCGAACCTAGAATCTTCTGAACCGTAGTCAGACGCGTTATCCATTGCGCCACTGGCCCACCAATAGTAAAGACCCCCGATTGTTACAGACTTGTTGGTTTTCGATGTGACGGTGGCAAGCATTGATGTCTGCTCATTCTCACCTTGTTATCAGGAGAACAGACTACCAGCCCTCCAGCCCACCAGCCCACCAGCCCTCCAGCCCTCCAGCCCACCAGCCCTCCCTGGTGGTCTAGTGGTTAGGATTCGGCGCTCTCACCGCCGCGGCCCGGGTTCGATTCCCGGTCAGGGAAAGCTCTTTTGCCTTCCAATTGTGGACTGCGAATTCAAGCTCTGCTGACAGCTGTGAGAAAGCCAGCTCCAAACCAAAAAATTGGTGGGAACATGAAAAAAAACACCTCCTTCGAGCCGGAGTTGAACCAGCGACCTAAGGATGGCCAACACTCCAACCTACAGTCCTCCGCTCTACCAGCTGAGCTATCGAAGGGCCTAAGGGCTAGTCAGAACCTCGACATATCAGGGTTCTGTAGCTCTACTGCTGGCCAAAAAGTCACTTCTGGTGCAGGAAGATTTGCTGGATTTTTGAGGAGGGAAGCAAAAAGGAGCATGCATTCCCATACCGGGAGTTGAACCCAGGCCGCCTGGGTGAAAACCAGGAATCCTAACCGCTAGACCATATGGGATTTGGACACTTTAAACTGGCCATGGGCTTCTGGCGCACTTTCCATACATGTGGTCAGCGTGGGCGCAGGACCTTGTAGTGGCCTGTTGCTTTAGTTCTGTGACTGTAACAATGTGATAATAATTTGGCAAAACAAGAATTATCCAAAAGGACGGTTTTCTGAATTATATAGTGTTGTATGCATTCAGGGAATCTGTTTTTTCACTCAACCCGGGGGTTCAGTGTATTTGGGCAGATTCCTGTGATTGCAGAATTGATTCCTCAAACTGGTAATTAAGCTCTTGTCCAAGTGAAAATACTCGTGTCATCCATTTGAAAACACACACGGCAACCTTTATCTAGAGGAAAAACTGGAGTCAACCCCTGGCTGCGTACGAGAAAACCAGGAATCCTAACTGCTAGACCATATGGGAACTGGCCAGCTTTAACTGGCCACAAGCTTGTGGGCCACTTTCCATACATGTGGTCAGCGTGGGCACAGGACCTTGTAGTGGCCTGTTGCTTTAGTTCTGTGACTGTAACAATGTGATAATAATTTGGCAAAACAAGAATTATCCAAAAGGACGGTTTTCTGAATTATATAGTGTTGTATGCATTCAGGGAATCTGTTTTTTCACTCAACCCGGGGGTTCAGTGTATTTGGGCAGATTCCTGTGATTGCAGAATTGATTCCTCAAACTGGTAATTAAGCTCTTGTCCAAGTGAAAATACTCGTGTCATTAATTTGAAAACACACACGGCAACCTTTATCTAGAGGAAAAACTGGAGTCAACCCCTGGCTGCGTACGAGAAAACCAGGAATCCTAACTGCTAGACCATATGGGAACTGGCCAGCTTTAACTGGCCACAAGCTTGTGGGCCACTTTCCATAAATGTGGCCAGTGTGGGCGCAGGGTTTTGTAGTGGCCTGTTGCTTTTGGTGTGTGACTGTAACAATGTGATAATAATTTGGCAATACAAGAATCATCCGAAGGGACGGTTTACTGAAATATATAGTGTTGCATGCATTCAAGGGACATGTTTGTTGACTCACACATGGTTCAGTTTTTTGGCCAGAATCCTGTGATTGCTGAATTTATACCTCGAACTGGTAATTAAGGTCTTGTCCAGGTGAAAATACTTGTGTCATGCATCTGAAAACACACATGGCAACCGTTATCTAGAGGAAAAACTGCCTATCGTCGGTCTGTCAAGGTACAAAACTGACATATTGTGAGGTTAATAATGAAAGTGAGACCAACTTTTAATCCGCAAAATTGCTGATTATTCGCTCGTTCAGTTTAATGCAGATTACAAATTATTCTCAATGTCCAGGTGGCAATTAGTGATAAGGCTTCAAAATGGCAAGCCTGTGACATCAAAACCACATGGCATTGCACCCTTCAAAGTAGTAAAGCGGTTACAGAGTAGCGATGAAATTGTTCATTCTAGAATCAACTGGCCCACCAGCCTGCATTTTGTGAGACGAATGGCAATACCAAAGCATGTCCGTGTCTCCCCTAGACATCGGAATGGGTGTGCAGAATGTGCCTTTTTTGGAAAAAATAGAAGAATGCCTAGAGAGTTGCCTTTTCTTTTGGACTTTGGAGAAAAAAAACACAACAACAAAATAAGCCGGAGAAAAACAAGCACAGAGCGAGCCAGCCAGGAGTCGAACCTAGAATCTTCTGATCCGTAGTCAGACGCGTTATCCATTGCGCCACTGGCCCACCATTAGTAAAGACCCCCGATTGTTACAGACTTGTTGGTTTTCGATGTGCGGTGGCAAGCATTGATGTCTGCTCATTCTCACCCTGTTATCAGGAGAACAGACTACCAGCCCTCCAGCCCACCAGCCCACCAGTCCTCCAGCCCACCAGCCCTTGAGCCCTCCAGCCCACCATCCCTCACTGGTGGTCTAGTGGTTAGGATTCGGTGCTCTCACCGCCTCGGCCCGGGTTCGATTCCCGGTCAGGGAAAGCTCTTTTGCCTTCCAATTGTGGACTGCGAATTCAAGCTCTGCTGACAGCTGTGAGAAAGCCAGCTCCAAGCCAAAACATTGGTGGGAACATGAAAAAAACACCTCCTTCGAGCCGGAGTTGAACCAGCGACCTAAGGATGGCCAACACTCCAACCTACAGTCCTCCGCTCTACCAGCTGAGCTATCGAAGGGGCTAAGGGCTAGTCAGAACCTCGACATATCAGGGTTCTGTAGCTCTACTGCTGGCCAACAAGTCACTTCTGGTGCAGGAAGATTTGCTGGATCAGAACCTCGACATATCAGGGTTCTGTAGCTCTACTGCTGGCCAAAAAGTCACTTCTGGTGCAGGAAGATTTGCTGGATTTTTGAGGAGGGAAGCAAAAAGGAGCATGCATTCCCATACCGGGAGTTGAACCCGGGCCGCCTGGGTGAAAACCAGGAATCCTAACCGCTAGACCATATGGGATTTTGACACTTTAAACTGGCCATGGGCTTCTGGCGCACTTTCCATACATGTGGTCAGCGTGGGCGCAGGACCTTGTAGTGGCCTGTTGCTTTAGTTCTGTGACTGTAACAATGTGATAATAATTTGGCAAAACAAGAATTATCCAAAAGGACGGTTTTCTGAATTATATAGTGTTGTATGCATTCAGGGAATCTGTTTTTTCACTCAACCCGGGGGTTCAGTGTATTTGGGCAGATTCCTGTGATTGCAGAATTGATTCCTCAAACTGGTAATTAAGCTCTTGTCCAAGTGAAAATACTCGTGTCATCCATTTGAAAAAACACACGGCAACCTTTATCTAGAGGAAAAACTGGAGTCAACCCCTGGCTGCGTACGAGAAAACCAGGAATCCTAACTGCTAGACCATATGGGAACTGGCCAGCTTTAACTGGCCACAAGCTTGTGGGCCACTTTCCATAAATGTGGCCAGTGTGGGCGCAGGGTTTTGTAGTGGCCTGTTGCTTTTGGTGTGTGACTGTAACAATGTGATAATAATTTGGCAAAACAAGAATTATCCAAAAGGACGGTTTTCTGAATTATATAGTGTTGTATGCATTCAGGGAATCTGTTTTTTCACTCAACCCGGGGGTTCAGTGTATTTGGGCAGATTCCTGTGATTGCAGAATTGATTCCTCAAACTGGTAATTAAGCTCTTGTCCAAGTGAAAATACTTGTGTCATCCATTTGAAAACACACACGGCAACCTTTATCTAGAGGAAAAACTGGAGTCAACCCCTGGCTGCGTACGAGAAAACCAGGAATCCTAACTGCTAGACCATATGGGAACTGGCCAGCTTTAACTGGCCACAAGCTTGTGGGCCACTTTCCATAAATGTGGCCAGTGTGGGCGCAGGGTTTTGTAGTGGCCTGTTGCTTTTGGTGTGTGACTGTAACAATGTGATAATAATTTGGCAATACAAGAATCATCCGAAGGGACGGTTTACTGAAATATATAGTGTTGCATGCATTCAAGGGACATGTTTGTTGACTCACACATGGTTCAGTTTTTTGGCCAGAATCCTGTGATTGCTGAATTTATACCTCGAACTGGTAATTAAGGTCTTGTCCAGGTGAAAATACTTGTGTCATGCATCTGAAAACACACATGGCAACCGTTATCTAGAGGAAAAACTGCCTATCGTCGGTCTGTCAAGGTACAAAACTGACATGTTGTGAGGTTAATAATGAAAGTGAGACCAATTTTTAATCCGCAAAATTGCTGATTATTCGCTCGTTCAGTTTAATGCAGATTACAAATTATTCTCAATGTCCAGGTGGCAATTAGTGATAAGGCTTCAAAATGGCAAGCCTGTGACATCAAAACCACATGGCATTGCACCCTTCAAAGTAGTAAAGCGGTTACAGAGTAGCGATGAAATTGTTCATTCTAGAATCAACTGGCCCACCAGCCTGCATTTTGTGAGACGAATGGCAATACCAAAGCATGTCCGTGTCTCCCCTAGACATCGGAATGGGTGTGCAGAATGTGCCTTTTTTGGAAAAAATAGAAGAATGCCTAGAGAGTTGCCTTTTCTTTTGGAATTTGGAGAAAAAAAACACAACAACAAAATAAGCCGGAGAAAAACAAGCACAGAGCGAGCCAGCCAGGAGTCGAACCTAGAATCTTCTGATCCGTAGTCAGACGCGTTATCCATTGCGCAACTGGCCCACCATTATTAAAGACCCCCGATTGTTACAGACTTGTTGGTTTTCGATGTGACGGTGGCAAGCATTGATGTCTGCTCATTCTCACCTTGTTATCAGGAGAACAGACTACCAGCCCTCCAGCCCACCAGCCCACCAGCCCACCAGTCCTCCAGCCCACCAGCCCACCATCCTTCCCTGGTGGTCTAGTGGTTAGGATTCGGCGCTCTCACCGCCGCGGCCCGGGTTCGATTCCCGGTCAGGGAAAGCTCTTTTGCCTTCCAATTGTGGACTGCGAATTCAAGCTCTGCTGACAGCTGTGAGAAAGCCAGCTCCAAGCCAAAACATTGGTGGGAACATGAAAAAAACACCTCCTTCGAGCCGGAGTTGAACCAGCGACCTAAGGATGGCCAAAACTCCAAACTACAGTCCTCCGCTCTACCAGCTGAGCTATCGAAGGGGCTAAGGGCTAGTCAGAACCTCGACATATCAGGGTTCTGTAGCTCTACTGCTGGCCAAAAAGTCACTTCTGGTGCATGAAGATTTGCTGGATTTTTGAGGAGGGAAGCAAAAAGGAGCATGCATTCCCATACCGGGAGTTGAACCCGGGCCGCCTGGGTGAAAACCAGGAATCCTAACCGCTAGACCATATGGGATTTGGACACTTAAAACTGGCCATGGGCTTCTGGCGCACTTTCCATACATGTGGTCAGCGTGGGCGCAGGACCTTGTAGTGGCCTGTTGCTTTAGTTCTGTGACTGTAACAATGTGATAATAATTTGGCAAAACAAGAATTATCCAAAAGGACGGTTTTCTGAATTATATAGTGTTGTATGCATTCAGGGAATCTGTTTTTTCACTCAACCCGGGGGTTCAGTGTATTTGGGCAGATTCCTGTGATTGCAGAATTGATTCCTCAAACTGGTAATTAAGCTCTTGTCCAAGTGAAAATACTCGTGTCATCCATTTGAAAACACACACGGCAACCTTTATCTAGAGGAAAAACTGGAGTCAACCCCTGGCTGCGTACGAGAAAACCAGGAATCCTAACTGCTAGACCATATGGGAACTGGCCAGCTTTAACTGGCCACAAGCTTGTGGGCCACTTTCCATAAATGTGGCCAGTGTGGGCGCAGGGTTTTGTAGTGGCCTGTTGCTTTTGGTGTGTGACTGTAACAATGTGATAATAATTTGGCAATACAAGAATCATCCGAAGGGACGGTTTACTGAAATATATAGTGTTGCATGCATTCAAGGGACATGTTTGTTGACTCACACATGGTTCAGTTTTTTGGCCAGAATCCTGTGATTGCTGAATTTATACCTCGAACTGGTAGTTAAGGTCTTGTCCAGGTGAAAATACTTGTGTCATGCATCTGAAAACACACATGGCAACCGTTATCTAGAGGAAAAACTGCCTATCGTCGGTCTGTCAAGGTACAAAACTGACATGTTGTGAGGTTAATAATGAAAGTGAGACCAACTTTTAATCCGCAAAATTGCTGATTATTCGCTCGTTCAGTTTAATGCAGATTACAAATTATTCTCAATGCCCAGGTGGCAATTAGTGATAAGGCTTCAAAATGGCAAGCCTGTGACATCAAAACCACATGGCATTGCACCCTTCAAAGTAGTAAAGCGGTTACAGAGTAGCGATGAAATTGTTCATTCTAGAATCAACTGGCCCACCAGCCTGCATTTTGTGAGACGAATGGCAATACCAAAGCATGTCCGTGTCTCCCCTAGACATCGGAATGGGTGTGCAGAATGTGCCTTTTTTGGAAAAAATAGAAGAATGCCTAGAGAGTTGCCTTTTCTTTTGGAATTTGGAGAAAAAAAACACAACAACAAAATAAGCCGGAGAAAAACAAGCACAGAGCGAGCCAGCCAGGAGTCGAACCTAGAATCTTCTGATCCGTAGTCAGACGCGTTATCCATTGCGCAACTGGCCCACCATTATTAAAGACCCCCGATTGTTACAGACTTGTTGGTTTTCGATGTGACGGTGGCAAGCATTGATGTCTGCTCATTCTCACCTTGTTATCAGGAGAACAGACTACCAGCCCTCCAGCCCACCAGCCCACCAGCCCACCAGCCCACCAGCCCTCCAGCCCACCAGCCCACCAGCCCACCATCCTTCCCTGGTGGTCTAGTGGTTAGGATTCGGCGCTCTCACCGCCGCGGCCCGGGTTCGATTCCCGGTCAGGGAAAGCTCTTTTGCCTTCCAATTGTGGACTGCGAATTCAAGCTCTGCTGACAGCTGTGAGAAAGCCAGCTCCAAGCCAAAACATTGGTGGGAACATGAAAAAAACACCTCCTTCGAGCCGGAGTTGAACCAGCGACCTAAGGATGGCCAAAACTCCAAACTACAGTCCTCCGCTCTACCAGCTGAGCTATCGAAGGGGCTAAGGGCTAGTCAGAACCTCGACATATCAGGGTTCTGTAGCTCTACTGCTGGCCAAAAAGTCACTTCTGGTGCATGAAGATTTGCTGGATTTTTGAGGAGGGAAGCAAAAAGGAGCATGCATTCCCATACCGGGAGTTGAACCCGGGCCGCCTGGGTGAAAACCAGGAATCCTAACCGCTAGACCATATGGGATTTGGACACTTAAAACTGGCCATGGGCTTCTGGCGCACTTTCCATACATGTGGTCAGCGTGGGCGCAGGACCTTGTAGTGGCCTGTTGCTTTAGTTCTGTGACTGTAACAATGTGATAATAATTTGGCAAAACAAGAATTATCCAAAAGGACGGTTTTCTGAATTATATAGTGTTGTATGCATTCAGGGAATCTGTTTTTTCACTCAACCCGGGGGTTCAGTGTATTTGGGCAGATTCCTGTGATTGCAGAATTGATTCCTCAAACTGGTAATTAAGCTCTTGTCCAAGTGAAAATACTCGTGTCATCCATTTGAAAACACACACGGCAACCTTTATCTAGAGGAAAAACTGGAGTCAACCCCTGGCTGCGTACGAGAAAACCAGGAATCCTAACTGCTAGACCATATGGGAACTGGCCAGCTTTAACTGGCCACAAGCTTGTGGGCCACTTTCCATAAATGTGGCCAGTGTGGGCGCAGGGTTTTGTAGTGGCCTGTTGCTTTTGGTGTGTGACTGTAACAATGTGATAATAATTTGGCAATACAAGAATCATCCGAAGGGACGGTTTACTGAAATATATAGTGTTGCATGCATTCAAGGGACATGTTTGTTGACTCACACATGGTTCAGTTTTTTGGCCAGAATCCTGTGATTGCTGAATTTATACCTCGAACTGGTAGTTAAGGTCTTGTCCAGGTGAAAATACTTGTGTCATGCATCTGAAAACACACATGGCAACCGTTATCTAGAGGAAAAACTGCCTATCGTCGGTCTGTCAAGGTACAAAACTGACATGTTGTGAGGTTAATAATGAAAGTGAGACCAACTTTTAATCCGCAAAATTGCTGATTATTCGCTCGTTCAGTTTAATGCAGATTACAAATTATTCTCAATGCCCAGGTGGCAATTAGTGATAAGGCTTCAAAATGGCAAGCCTGTGACATCAAAACCACATGGCATTGCACCCTTCAAAGTAGTAAAGCGGTTACAGAGTAGCGATGAAATTGTTCATTCTAGAATCAACTGGCCCACCAGCCTGCATTTTGTGAGACGAATGGCAATACCAAAGCATGTCCGTGTCTCCCCTAGACATCGGAATGGGTGTGCAGAATGTGCCTTTTTTGGAAAAAATAGAAGAATGCCTAGAGATTTGCCTTTTCTTTTGGACTTTGGAGAAAAAAAACACAACAACAAAATAAGCCGGAGAAAAACAAGCACAGAGCGAGCCAGCGAGGAGTCGAACCTAGAATCTTCTGATCCGTAGTCAGACGCGTTATCCATTGCGCCACTGGCCCACCAATAGTAAAGACCCCCGATTGTTACAGACTTGTTGGTTTTCGATGTGACGGTGGCAAGCATTGATGTCTGCTCATTCTCACCTTGTTATCAGGAGAACAGACTACCAGCCCTCCAGCCCACCAGCCCACCAGTCCTCCAGCCCACCAGCCCACCAGCCCACCATCCTTCCCTGGTGGTCTAGTGGTTAGGATTCGGCGCTCTCACCGCCGCGGCCCGGGTTCGATTCCCGGTCAGGGAAAGCTCTTTTGCCTTCCAATTGTGGACTGCGAATTCAAGCTCTGCTGACAGCTGTGAGAAAGCCAGCTCCAAGCCAAAACATTGGTGGGAACATGAAAAAAACACCTCCTTCGAGCCGGAGTTGAACCAGCGACCTAAGGATGGCCAAAACTCCAAACTACAGTCCTCCGCTCTACCAGCTGAGCTATCGAAGGGGCTAAGGGCTAGTCAGAACCTCGACATATCAGGGTTCTGTAGCTCTACTGCTGGCCAAAAAGTCACTTCTGGTGCATGAAGATTTGCTGGATTTTTGAGGAGGGAAGCAAAAAGGAGCATGCATTCCCATACCGGGAGTTGAACCCGGGCCGCCTGGGTGAAAACCAGGAATCCTAACCGCTAGACCATATGGGATTTGGACACTTAAAACTGGCCATGGGCTTCTGGCGCACTTTCCATACATGTGGTCAGCGTGGGCGCAGGACCTTGTAGTGGCCTGTTGCTTTAGTTCTGTGACTGTAACAATGTGATAATAATTTGGCAAAACAAGAATTATCCAAAAGGACGGTTTTCTGAATTATATAGTGTTGTATGCATTCAGGGAATCTGTTTTTTCACTCAACCCGGGGGTTCAGTGTATTTGGGCAGATTCCTGTGATTGCAGAATTGATTCCTCAAACTGGTAATTAAGCTCTTGTCCAAGTGAAAATACTCGTGTCATCCATTTGAAAACACACACGGCAACCTTTATCTAGAGGAAAAACTGGAGTCAACCCCTGGCTGCGTACGAGAAAACCAGGAATCCTAACTGCTAGACCATATGGGAACTGGCCAGCTTTAACTGGCCACAAGCTTGTGGGCCACTTTCCATAAATGTGGCCAGTGTGGGCGCAGGGTTTTGTAGTGGCCTGTTGCTTTTGGTGTGTGACTGTAACAATGTGATAATAATTTGGCAATACAAGAATCATCCGAAGGGACGGTTTACTGAAATATATAGTGTTGCATGCATTCAAGGGACATGTTTGTTGACTCACACATGGTTCAGTTTTTTGGCCAGAATCCTGTGATTGCTGAATTTATACCTCGAACTGGTAGTTAAGGTCTTGTCCAGGTGAAAATACTTGTGTCATGCATCTGAAAACACACATGGCAACCGTTATCTAGAGGAAAAACTGCCTATCGTCGGTCTGTCAAGGTACAAAACTGACATGTTGTGAGGTTAATAATGAAAGTGAGACCAACTTTTAATCCGCAAAATTGCTGATTATTCGCTCGTTCAGTTTAATGCAGATTACAAATTATTCTCAATGCCCAGGTGGCAATTAGTGATAAGGCTTCAAAATGGCAAGCCTGTGACATCAAAACCACATGGCATTGCACCCTTCAAAGTAGTAAAGCGGTTACAGAGTAGCGATGAAATTGTTCATTCTAGAATCAACTGGCCCACCAGCCTGCATTTTGTGAGACGAATGGCAATACCAAAGCATGTCCGTGTCTCCCCTAGACATCGGAATGGGTGTGCAGAATGTGCCTTTTTTGGAAAAAATAGAAGAATGCCTAGAGATTTGCCTTTTCTTTTGGACTTTGGAGAAAAAAAACACAACAACAAAATAAGCCGGAGAAAAACAAGCACAGAGCGAGCCAGCGAGGAGTCGAACCTAGAATCTTCTGATCCGTAGTCAGACGCGTTATCCATTGCGCCACTGGCCCACCAATAGTAAAGACCCCCGATTGTTACAGACTTGTTGGTTTTCGATGTGACGGTGGCAAGCATTGATGTCTGCTCATTCTCACCTTGTTATCAGGAGAACAGACTACCAGCCCTCCAGCCCACCAGCCCACCAGCCCTCCAGCCCACCATCCCTCCCTGGTGGTCTAGTGGTTAGGATTCGGCGCTCTCACCGCCGCGGCCCGGGTTCGATTCCCGGTCAGGGAAAGCTCTTTTGCCTTCCAATTGTGGACTGCGAATTCAAGCTCTGCTGACAGCTGTGAGAAAGCCAGCTCCAAACCAAAAAATTGGTGGGAACATGAAAAAAAACACCTCCTTCGAGCCGGAGTTGAACCAGCGACCTAAGGATGGCCAACACTCCAACCTACAGTCCTCCGCTCTACCAGCTGAGCTATCGAAGGGCCTAAGGGCTAGTCAGAACCTCGACATATCAGGGTTCTGTAGCTCTACTGCTGGCCAAAAAGTCACTTCTGGTGCAGGAAGATTTGCTGGATTTTTGAGGAGGGAAGCAAAAAGGAGCATGCATTCCCATACCGGGAGTTGAACCCAGGCCGCCTGGGTGAAAACCAGGAATCCTAACCGCTAGACCATATGGGATTTGGACACTTTAAACTGGCCATGGGCTTCTGGCGCACTTTCCATACATGTGGTCAGCGTGGGCGCAGGACCTTGTAGTGGCCTGTTGCTTTAGTTCTGTGACTGTAACAATGTGATAATAATTTGGCAAAACAAGAATTATCCAAAAGGACGGTTTTCTGAATTATATAGTGTTGTATGCATTCAGGGAATCTGTTTTTTCACTCAACCCGGGGGTTCAGTGTATTTGGGCAGATTCCTGTGATTGCAGAATTGATTCCTCAAACTGGTAATTAAGCTCTTGTCCAAGTGAAAATACTCGTGTCATCCATTTGAAAACACACACGGCAACCTTTATCTAGAGGAAAAACTGGAGTCAACCCCTGGTTGCGTACGAGAAAACCAGGAATCCTAACTGCTAGACCATATGGGAACTGGCCAGCTTTAACTGGCCACAAGCTTGTGGGCCACTTTCCATACATGTGGTCAGCGTGGGCACAGGACCTTGTAGTGGCCTGTTGCTTTAGTTCTGTGACTGTAACAATGTGATAATAATTTGGCAAAACAAGAATTATCCAAAAGGACGGTTTTCTGAATTATATAGTGTTGTATGCATTCAGGGAATCTGTTTTTTCACTCAACCCGGGGGTTCAGTGTATTTGGGCAGATTCCTGTGATTGCAGAATTGATTCCTCAAACTGGTAATTAAGCTCTTGTCCAAGTGAAAATACTCGTGTCATTAATTTGAAAACACACACGGCAACCTTTATCTAGAGGAAAAACTGGAGTCAACCCCTGGCTGCGTACGAGAAAACCAGGAATCCTAACTGCTAGACCATATGGGAACTGGCCAGCTTTAACTGGCCACAAGCTTGTGGGCCACTTTCCATAAATGTGGCCAGTGTGGGCGCAGGGTTTTGTAGTGGCCTGTTGCTTTTGGTGTGTGACTGTAACAATGTGATAATAATTTGGCAATACAAGAATCATCCGAAGGGACGGTTTACTGAAATATATAGTGTTGCATGCATTCAAGGGACATCACACATGGTTCAGTTTTTTGGCCAGAATCCTGTGATTGCTGAATTTATACCTCGAACTGGTAATTAAGGTCTTGTCCAGGTGAAAATACTTGTGTCATGCATCTGAAAACACACATGGCAACCGTTATCTAGAGGAAAAACTGCCTATCGTCGGTCTGTCAAGGTACAAAACTGACATGTTGTGAGGTTAATAATGAAAGTGAGACCAACTTTTAATCCGCAAAATTGCTGATTATTCGCTCGTTCAGTTTAATGCAGATTACAAATTATTCTCAATGTCCAGGTGGCAATTAGTGATAAGGCTTCAAAATGGCAAGCCTGTGACATCAAAACCACATGGCATTGCACCCTTCAAAGTAGTAAAGCGGTTACAGAGTAGCGATGAAATTGTTCATTCTAGAATCAACTGGCCCACCAGCCTGCATTTTGTGAGACGAATGGCAATACCAAAGCATGTCCATGTCTCCCCTAGACATCGGAATGGGTGTGCAGAATGTGCCTTTTTTGGAAAAAATAGAAGAATGCCTAGAGATTTGCCTTTTCTTTTGGACTTTGGAGAAAAAAAACACAACAACAAAATAAGCCGGAGAAAAACAAGCACAGAGCGAGCCAGCGAGGAGTCGAACCTAGAATCTTCTGATCTGTAGTCAGACGCGTTATCCATTGCGCCAAGGCCGGCGCCCATTAGTCGAGGTAAAGATCCTAAAAGACGCACAGGTACGCGAGTTCGCGGCCCGCTCCGACCAGTGATGGAATTCCTGGAATGTGTCCGTTTTGACGCTGCTGATGCACGCGTGCGTAATCATCATTATCCCCCGTAATTTAATCGAACGTAAATTCGTCCCCCGCACTTTAATTTGGGAACTTTCCAGGGTAAACAATCACGTTATGTACGTTTCATTCATACCGGACGCCGGAGGGCGCTCTCTCGCATTAAGTCCAAAACGCACTCGTAGAAGCACCAACTTGTGACCACTATGTGACGCACGCTACAGGAAATACCTTATGTGGACAAAGGCATCCAGCGGTCACTGAATAAAAAAAGCTGAAATGAATTGACAGATAAAACGTGAATATTCATTGCAAAAATACATGATTTGTGTTTTTGTGCATTTTCATAACAAAATACATGAATAACGCAGCGCTTACTGACACATTTTTTTCAGTATAATATATTATTTTTACAGTATAACATTATATTATATTATTATATTTTCTGACTTATTCTGGAAGTCCCTGTTTCTTTGTGTGTGTGTGTTTACTGTTATGTAATACTGGAATACTTAAAAAAATGTTTGTTTTTTTTGCAACTACAATTACAGTGAGAAATAGGCACAAAAACATTGTGAGTGCAAAGATTAATAACCCTTTTTATTTGCAAATATAAAGTCAATATATAAAATTATAACAACAGTGCAAATATATATACATGTACAAATATTGTGAGAATACAAATAGTGTGAGGGCAAATATTAACAACCCTTTTAATCTGCATATATATTTTAAAGCCAATAAAACATTTAGAACAGTAATGCAATTTTGTACAGTATACACCAAAAATGTTTACCACAATAATAAAATTTGTACATATCAGTGTAAAAATATAATAAATATCAAACCAAAACAAACATTTGCAGTGCAATTTTGACATCAGACTTAGAAAATAATAAGAATTAATAGTAAACAAAGACAAACATTTACCACAGCAGTACAATTATGACATATTTGCTTAAAAAAAAAAAGTAAATAAAAATTGTTTTTACCACTGTAGTGGACTTTTCATATATTAGCCAAAATAATAATAAAAAACATAAACATACCGTTTATATTATATATCTATCTTGGATGTGCTTGTAAGCACATGCTACCACAGTGAAGCGGGACACCCTCACTCCATCACAGTGCACCGCGTTTGGGTAGAGAGCACAGAGCCTTATGAAAATGGCCTCCACCACTCGGTTGCAGTCAGGCCACTGTGCAGGACTGTGAGCCCCAACGAAACACCTGCAAATTACAACAGAATACATATTATTAATGTAAGATTGTTTTCATTGTGTGATCTTATTTTTATTTTACCTTTCCTATGCTGTCTGTTTTGCTTTGTGTTGTCTAAATGTTCATTTATAATATGTGCGCATAGTTATGTTGTCTCTCTTTGTTTTGTTTTTAGATTGATGTTGAAATGTCATATCAATAAATCAGTTCTCTACTGTGTTGTGGAATAATTACAGGGTGTTGTTAGTCAGCAAGTCAGGTTTTTTTTCACAATAATGACTGCATATTATCCCACTTATTACATGGCTACTTACTAAAGTACAGTAAAAGACAAATTATTTGACTCAACATGATACAAAATGATTTTAATGATTTAAGAAATGATTGCCTTGTTTCTTCTAAATTAAATATTCCAGTGTACAGTTGGAACTGTGTTCATAGCAATGTAACATACTTAGCAACCTAATATATATAGTCAGAATAAAACGTAAATCACAACTAATAATTTATGTTGTAATCAGGCTAAGTTTGAACTTAACAGGCTACAGGAAGATAAGCTAGTCATGAAGGTGTCAGGTTTTACTAATTTAACTAGAAATCCTTACTAAACAAAAAAAGTTGTAGGTGATATTTCAGCCAGTTTCAGATATATATATATTTTATATAAAAAAATGTGT
Source organism: Carassius gibelio (assembly GCF_023724105.1). Taxonomy (NCBI): domain Eukaryota; kingdom Metazoa; phylum Chordata; class Actinopteri; order Cypriniformes; family Cyprinidae; genus Carassius; species Carassius gibelio. The sequence goes on from NC_068381.1 coordinate 23,575,691, forward strand.
AGACCCTGTGTTTACTAAACGTAACATACCTTTTGCTGCTCTCCACACCTGGGGCCACAATCTTCTTAGTGGCCCTGAATCGTCCCTGTTTTAGGTTGGTTTGGTTACGTGGTGGGTAAATGGTCTTTTTCTTGTCATACTCCCCCAATGCCTGCCATAGGGAGATGATCTTGATGCACTCTTCTCCCGACAAAGCCAGACGGTGGTCTCTGAGGCTAACCAAAAACTCTGCCAAGTCCTACACGGCTCCATACCCCTCAATATTTTCAGGTCCAACCGAATCCTAAAATGAAAGATAATTTAGGAACTTTTGATAGCATCAGTGAATACAAATATTCACATGAAAGCACATCCAATGTAACCCAGATTATGCTTACACACATGTAAATGTACATAAAAAATAAACTGGACCCTTACATCATGTGAAGTGTTCTCTTCCAATGTTGGACGATCCGTTTCTGCAGATAATCGGTCCACTGGGGCAACATTAAAAAGGTAAATATTTATTTTAAATTTGTATTTATTCCTTTCAATGTGATAAATACAAATTTATAGTTAGTGTGATAACAAATACGAAACCTTTATGAATACTTTAGTAAAACTCACAGCTATGTGCTCCAGGAAAGAGTTGATTCAGCGTGCAGTGAGCTGCTGACAGGAGATGACACTGATGATGGAGGGACCACAAACAGTGACGACGTGGTGCTGTTTGCTGGAGGAGTTGGAAATGATGCAGCAGATGCTGCAGACACTGATGCGTGTGAAGAGGCAGCAGGTGTCCGTTCAGTGTCAAAGGTGGGGACAGTGATGTCCTGAAACTCCTCAAGTTCAGCATAACCTTCATCCACCTCTATACCAACCTCAGTAGTCTCTGACTCTTCAATGGCCAACTTGTAGTCCTGCAGAACTTTAGCAGTTTGCTGGTAAAGATATTCCACTCCAATAAGCTCACCTTTAAAATAGTAAAACATTGACAATTAGATAATATACCACAATATTATATTATAACTCAGTTCCTCAGTTTCCTTTGCAAATCATTAGCTAAAGATTAATTAAAGCTGACAACTGGAAGTTGAAGTGCATAGCTTTGGCCACTGTAGTAATTAACATATACATTTAAATCATTAGTTAATATAATGTTATTACTCAACTTATACATTAAAGTACATTTGACTGGTAACAATTTATTTATTACTTAATCTATTAATCATATAGAATGTTTATTAGTTGCTGATGTAGTAATCATTAATAAATGGTTTAAGTTAGTCCTTCATGAGTTTACATTAACTCGTGATTATCTGTGCATTCTTGAAGCATGAATTAATGCATATTTGTGCACCAGTATTGTAATTTTATTGATAAAAGACTCACTTACATTGCAAATGTTGGTTAGAAGTTAATCGATGACCGTTATCTTCTTCTTCTTCACCCGTGATCCTTAAATCTCCGGTAGTTTTTAATGTTATCAATTGATCTACTTACTACGAAGAATCGCGGATGAGGAACGGGCGCTGATTGGCAAATTCGCGGTTGCGATACGAGCGCTGATTGGCAAATTCGCGGTTGCGATACGAGCGCTGATTGGCTAAAACATAAGTTTCGTGGTTGCAGCCGGGAACGTGATTGGCTGTCATAACAAAGAATAACCACGACCTACAGGTGACATGGAGCGCCACTGGCCCACCAATAGTAAAGACCCCCGATTGTTACAGACTTGTTGGTTTTCGATGTGACGGTGGCAAGCATTGATGTCTGCTCATTCTCACCTTGTTATCAGGAGAACAGACTACCAGCCCTCCAGCCCACCAGCCCTCCAGCCCACCAGCCCACCAGCCCTCCAGCCCTCCAGCCCACCAGCCCTCCAGCCTACCATCCCTCCCTGGTGGTCTAGTGGTTAGGATTCGGCGCTCTCACCGCCGCGGCCCGGGTTCGATTCCCGGTCAGGGAAAGCTCTTTTGCCTTCCAATTGTGGACTGCGAATTCAAGCTCTGCTGACAGCTGTGAGAAAGCCAGCTCCAAACCAAAAAATTGGTGGGAACATGAAAAAAAACACCTCCTTCGAGCCGGAGTTAAACCAGCGACCTAAGGATGGCCAACACTCCAACCTACAGTCCTCCGCTCTACCAGCTGAGCTATCAAATGGGCTAAGGGCTAGTCAGAACCTCGACATATCAGGGTTCTGTAGCTCTACTGCTGGCCAAAAAGTCACTTCTGGTGCAGGAAGATTTGCTGGATTTTTGAGGAGGGAAGCAAAAAGGAGCATGCATTCCCATACCGGGAGTTGAACCCGGGCCGCCTGGGTGAAAACCAGGAATCCTAACCGCTAGACCATATGGGATTTGGACACTTTAAACTGGCCATGGGCTTCTGGCGCACTTTCCATACATGTGGTCAGCGTGGGCGCAGGACCTTGTAGTGGCCTGTTGCTTTAGTTCTGTGACTGTAACAATGTGATAATAATTTGGCAAAACAAGAATTATCCAAAAGGACGGTTTTCTGAATTATATAGTGTTGTATGCATTCAGGGAATCTGTTTTTTCACTCAACCCGGGGGTTCAGTGTATTTGGGCAGATTCCTGTGATTGCAGAATTGATTCCTCAAACTGGTAATTAAGCTCTTGTCCAAGTGAAAATACTCGTGTCATCCATTTGAAAACACACACGGCAACCTTTATCTAGAGGAAAAACTGGAGTCAACCCCTGGCTGCGTACGAGAAAACCAGGAATCCTAACTGCTAGACCATATGGGAACTGGCCAGCTTTAACTGGCCACAAGCTTGTGGGCCACTTTCCATAAATGTGGCCAGTGTGGGCGCAGGGTTTTGTAGTGGCCTGTTGCTTTTGGTGTGTGACTGTAACAATGTGATAATAATTTGGCAATACAAGAATCATCCGAAGGGACGGTTTACTGAAATATATAGTGTTGCATGCATTCAAGGGACATGTTTGTTGACTCACACATGGTTCAGTTTTTTGGCCAGAATCCTGTGATTGCTGAATTTATACCTCGAACTGGTAATTAAGGTCTTGTCCAGGTGAAAATACTTGTGTCATGCATCTGAAAACACACATGGCAACCGTTATCTAGAGGAAAAACTGCCTATCGTCGGTCTGTCAAGGTACAAAACTGACATGTTGTGAGGTTAATAATGAAAGTGAGACCAATTTTTAATCCGCAAAATTGCTGATTATTCGCTCGTTCAGTTTAATGCAGATTACAAATTATTCTCAATGTCCAGGTGGCAATTAGTGATAAGGCTTCAAAATGGCAAGCCTGTGACATCAAAACCACATGGCATTGCACCCTTCAAAGTAGTAAAGCGGTTACAGAGTAGCGATGAAATTGTTCATTCTAGAATCAACTGGCCCACCAGCCTGCATTTTGTGAGACGAAGGGCAATACCAAAGCATGTCCGTGTCTCCCCTAGACATCGGAATGGGTGTGCAGAATGTGCCTTTTTTTGGAAAAAATAGAAGAATGCCTAGAGAGTTGCCTTTTCTTTTGGACTTTGGAGAAAAAAAACACAACAACAAAATAAGCCGGAGAAAAACAAGCACAGAGCGAGCCAGCCAGGAGTCGAACCTAGAATCTTCTGATCCATAGTCAGACGCGTTATCCATTGCGCCACTGGCCCACCATTAAGCCCCCGATTGTTACAGACTTGTTGGTTTTCGATGTGACGGTGGCAAGCATTGATGTCTGCTCATTCTCACCTTGTTATCAAGAGAACAGACTACCAGCCCTCCAGCCCACCAGCCCACCAGCCCTCCAGCCCACCAGCCCTCCAGCCCACGAGCCCTCCAGCCCACTATCCCTCCCTGGTGGTCTAGTGGTTAGGATTCGGCGCTCTCACCGCCGCGGCCCGGGTTCGATTCCCGGTCAGGGAAAGCTCTTTTGCCTTCCAATTGTGGTCTGCGAATTCAAGCTCTGCTGACAGCTGTGAGAAAGCCAGCTCCAAGCCAAAACATTGGTGGGAACATGAAAAAAACACCTCCTTCGAGCCGGAGTTGAACCAGCGACCTAAGGATGGCCAACACTCCAACCTACAGTCCTCCGCTCTACCAGCTGAGCTATCGAAGGGGCTAAGGGCTAGTCCGAACCTCGACATATCAGGGTTCTGTAGCTCTACTGTTGGCCAAAAAGTTACTTCTGGTGCAGGAAGATTTGCTGGATCAGAACCTCGACATAACAGGGTTCTGTAGCTCTACTGCTGGCCAAAAAGTCACTTCTGGTGCAGGAAGATTTGCTGGATTTTTGAGGAGGGAAGCAAAAAGGAGCATGCATTCCCATACCGGGAGTTGAACCCGGGCCGCCTGGGTGAAAACCAGGAATCCTAACCGCTAGACCATATGGGATTTGGACACTTTAAACTGGCAATGGGCTTCTGCCGCACTTTCCATACATGTGGTCAGCGTGGGCGCAGGACCTTAAAGTGGCCTGTTGCTTTAGTTCTGTGACTGTAACAATGTGATAATAATTTGACAAAACAAGAATTATCCAAAAGGACGGTTTTCTGAATTATATAGTGTTGTATGCATTCAGGGAATCTGTTTTTTCACTCAACCCGGGGGTTCAGTGTATTTGGGCAGATTCCTGTGATTGCAGAATTGATTCCTCAAACTGGTAATTAAGCTCTTGTCCAAGTGAAAATACTCGTGTCATCCATTTGAAAACACACACGGCAACCTTTATCTAGAGGAAAAACTTGGGTCAACCCCTGGCTGCGTACGAGAAAACCAGGAATCCTAACTGCTAGACCATATGGGAACTGGCCAGCTTTAACTAGCCACAAGCTTGTGGGCCACTTTCCATAAATGTGGCCAGTGTGGGCGCAGGGTTTTGTAGTGGCCTGTTGCTTTTGGTGTGTGACTGTAACAATGTGATAATAATTTGGCAATACAAGAATCATCCGAAGGGACGGTTTACTGAAATATATAGTGTTGCATGCATTCAAGGGACATGTTTGTTGACTCACACATGGTTCAGTTTTTTGGCCAGAATCCTGTGATTGCTGAATTTATACATCGAACTGGTAATTAAGGTCTTGTCCAGGTGAAAATACTTCTGTCATGCATCTGAAAACACACATGGCAACCGTTATCTAGAGGAAAAACTGCCTATCGTCGGTCTGTCAAGGTACAAAACTGACATGTTGTGAGGTTAATAATGAAAGTGAGACCAATTTTTAATCCGCAAAATTGCTGATTATTCGCTCGTTCAGTTTAATGCAAATTACAAATTATTCTCAATGTCCAGGTGGCAATTAGTGATAAGGCTTCAAAATGGCAAGCCTGTGACATCAAAACCACATGGCATTGCACCCTTCAAAGTAGTAAAGCGGTTACAGAGTAGCGATGAAATTGTTCATTCTAGAATCAACTGGCCCACCAGCCTGCATTTTGTGAGACGAAGGGCAATACCAAAGCATGTCCGTGTCTCCCCTAGACATCGGAATGGGTGTGCAGAATGTGCCTTTTTTTGGAAAAAATAGAAGAATGCCTAGAGAGTTGCCTTTTCTTTTGGACTTTGGAGAAAAAAAACACAACAACAAAATAAGCCGGAGAAAAACAAGCACAGAGCGAGCCAGCCAGGAGTCGAACCTAGAATCTTCTGATCCGTAGTCAGACGCGTTATCCATTGCGCCACTGGCCCACCAATAGTAAAGACCCCCGATTGTTACAGACTTGTTGGTTTTCGATGTGACGGTGGCAAGCATTGATGTCTGCTCATTCTCACCTTGTTATCAAGAGAACAGACTACCAGCCCTCCAGCCCACCAGCCCACCAGTCCTCCAGCCCACCAGCCCACCAGCCCACCAGCCCACGAGCCCTCCAGTCCACCATCCCTCCCTGGTGGTCTAGTGGTTAGGATTCGGCGCTCTCACCGCCGCGGCCCGGGTTCGATTCCCGGTCAGTGAAAACTCTTTTGCCTTCCAATTGTGGTCTGCGAATTCAAGCTCTGCTGACAGCTGTGAGAAAGCCAGCTCCAAACCAAAAAATTGGTGGGAACATGAAAAAAAACACCTCCTTCGAGCCGGAGTTGAACCAGCGACCTAAGGATGGCCAACACTCCAACCTACAGTCCTCCGCTCTACCAGCTGAGCTATCGAAGGGGCTAAGGGCTAGTCAGAACCACGACATATCAGGGTTCTGTAGCTCTACTGCTGGCCAAAAAGTCACTTCTGGTGCAGGAAGATTTGCTGGATCAGAACCTCGACATATCAGGGTTCTGTAGCTCTACTGCTTGCCAAAAAGTCACTTCTGGTGCAGGAAGATTTGCTGGATTTTTGAGGAGGGAAGCAAAATGGAACATGCATTCCCATACCGGGAGTTGAACCCGGGCCGCCTGGGTGAAAACCAGGAATCCTAACCGCTAGACCATATGGGATTTGGACACTTTAAACTGGCCATGGGCTTCTGGCGCAATTTCCATACATGTGGTCAGCGTGGGCGCAGGACCTTGTAGTGGCCTGTTGCTTTAGTTCTGTGACTGTAACAATGTGATAATAATTTGGCAAAACAAGAATTATCCAAAAGGACGGTTTTCTGAATTATATAGTGTTGTATCCATTCAGGGAATCTGTTTTTTCACTCAACCCGGGGGTTCAGTGTATTTGGGCAGATTCCTGTGATTGCAGAATTGATTCCTCAAACTGGTAATTAAGCTCTTGTCCAAGTGAAAATACTCGTGTCATCCATTTGAAAACACACACGGCAACCTTTATCTAGAGGAAAAACTGGAGTCAACCCCTGGCTGCGTACGAGAAAACCAGGAATCCTAACTGCTAGACCATATGGGAACTGGCCAGCTTTAACTGGCCACAAGCTTGTGGGCCACTTTCCATAAATGTGGCCAGTGTGGGCGCAGGGTTTTGTAGTGGCCTGTTGCTTTTGGTGTGTGACTGTAACAATGTGATAATAATTTGGCAATACAAGAATCATCCGAAGGGACGGTTTACTGAAATATATAGTGTTGCATGCATTCAAGGGACATGTTTGTTGACTCACACATGGTTCAGTTTTTTGGCCAGAATCCTGTGATTGCTGAATTTATACCTCGAACTGGTAATTAAGGTCTTGTCCAGGTGAAAATACTTGTGTCATGCATCTGAAAACACACATGGCAACCGTTATCTAGAGGAAAAACTGCCTATCGTCGGTCTGTCAAGGTACAAAACTGACATGTTGTGAGGTTAATAATGAAAGTGAGACCAATTTTTAATCCGCAAAATTGCTGATTATTCGCTCGTTCAGTTTAATGCAGATTACAAATTATTCTCAATGTCCAGGTGGCAATTAGTGATAAGGCTTCAAAATGGCAAGCCTGTGACATCAAAACCACATGGCATTGCACCCTTCAAAGTAGTAAAGCGGTTACAGAGTAGCGATGAAATTGTTCATTCTAGAATCAACTGGCCCACCAGCCTGCATTTTGTGAGACGAATGGCAATACCAAAGCATGTCCGTGTCTCCCCTAGACATCGGAATGGGTGTGCAGAATGTGCCTTTTTTTGGAAAAAATAGAAGAATGCCTAGAGAGTTGCCTTTTCTTTTGGACTTTGGAGAAAAAAAACACAACAACAAAATAAGCCGGAGAAAAACAAGCACAGAGCGAGCCAGCCAGGAGTCGAACCTAGAATCTTCTGATCCGTAGTCAGACGCGTTATCCATTGCGCCACTGGCCCACCATTAGTAAAGACCCCCGATTGTTACAGACTTGTTGGTTTTCGATGTGACGGTGGCAAGCATTGATGTCTGCTCATTCTCACCTTGTTATCAGGAGAACAGACTACCAGCCCTCCAGCCCACCAGCCCACCAGGCCACCAGCCCACGAGCCCTCCATCCCTCCCTGGTGGTCTAGTGGTTAGGATTCGGCGCTCTCACCGCCGCGGCCCGGGTTCGATTCCCGGTCAGGGAAAGGTCTTTTGCCTTCCAATTGTGGACTGCGAATTCAAGCTCTGCTGACAGCTGTGAGAAAGCCAGCTCCAAGCCAAAACATTGGTGGGAACATGAAAAAAACACCTCCGTCGAGCCGGAGTTGAACCAGCGACCTAAGGATGGCCAACACTCCAACCTACGATCCTCCGCTCTACCAGCTGAGCTATCGAAGGGGCTAAGGGCTAGTCAGAACCTCGACATATCAGGGTTCTGTAGCTCTACTGCTGGCCAAAAAGTCACTTCTGGTGCAGGAAGATTTGCTGGATCAGAACCTCGACATATCAGGGTTCTGTAGCTCTACTGTTGGCCAAAAAGTCACTTCTGGTGCAGGAAGATTTGCTGGATTTTTGAGGAGGGAAGCAAAAAGGAGCATGCATTCCCATACCGGGAGTTGAACCCGGGCCGCCTGGGTGAAAACCAGGAATCCTAACCGCTAGACCATATGGGATTTGGACACTTTAAACTGGCCATGGGCTTCTGGCGCACTTTCCATACATGTGGTCAGCGTGGGCGCAGGACCTTGTAGTGGCCTGTTGCTTTAGTTCTGTGACTGTAACAATGTGATAATAATTTGGCAAAACAAGAATTATCCAAAAGGACGGTTTTCTGAATTATATAGTGTTGTATGCATTCAGGGAATCTGTTTTTTCACTCAACCCGGGGGTTCAGTGTATTTGGGCAGATTCCTGTGATTGCAGAATTGATTCCTCAAACTGGTAATTAAGCTCTTGTCCAAGTGAAAATACTCGTGTCATCCATTTGAAAACACACACGGCAACCTTTATCTAGAGGAAAAACTGGAGTCAACCCCTGGCTGCGTACGAGAAAACCAGGAATCCTAACTGCTAGACCATATGGGAACTGGCCAGCTTTAACTGGCCACAAGCTTGTGGGCCACTTTCCATAAATGTGGCCAGTGTGGGCGCAGGGTTTTGTAGTGGCCTGTTGCTTTTGGTGTGTGACTGTAACAATGTGATAATAATTTGGCAATACAAGAATCATCCGAAGGGACGGTTTACTGAAATATATAGTGTTGCATGCATTCAAGGGACATGTTTGTTGACTCACACATGGTTCAGTATTTTGGCCAGAATCCTGTGATTGCTGAATTTATACCTCGAACTGGTAATTAAGGTCTTGTCCAGGTGAAAATACTTGTGTCATGCATCTGAAAACACACATGGCAACCGTTATCTAGAGGAAAAACTGCCTATCGTCGGTCTGTCAAGGTACAAAACTGACATGTTGTGAGGTTAATAATGAAAGTGAGACCAACTTTTAATCCGCAAAATTGCTGATTATTCGCTCGTTCAGTTTAATGCAGATTACAAATTATTCTCAATGCCCAGGTGGCAATTAGTGATAAGGCTTCAAAATGGCAAGCCTGTGACATCAAAACCACATGGCATTGCACCCTTCAAAGTAGTAAAGCGGTTACAGAGTAGCGATGAAATTGTTCATTCTAGAATCAACTGGCCCACCAGCCTGCATTTTGTGAGACGAATGGCAATACCAAAGCATGTCCGTGTCTCCCCTAGACATCGGAATGGGTGTGCAGAATGTGCCTTTTTTTGGAAAAAATAGAAGAATGCCTAGAGAGTTGCCTTTTCTTTTGGACTTTGGAGAAAAAAAACACAACAACAAAATAAGCCGGAGAAAAACAAGCACAGAGCGAGCCAGCCAGGAGTCGAACCTAGAATCTTCTGATCCGTAGTCAGACGCGTTATCCATTGCGCCACTGGCCCACCATTAGTAGAGACGCCCGATTGTTACAGACTTGTTGGTTTTCGATGTGACGGTGGCAAGCATTGATGTCTGCTCATTCTCACCTTGTTATCAGGAGAACATACTACCAGCCCACCAGCCCACCAGCCCTCCCTGGTGGTCTAGTGGTTAGGATTCGGCGCTCTCACCGCCGCGGCCCGGGTTCGATTCCCGGTCAGGGAAAGCTCTTTTGCCTTCCAATTGTGGACTGCGAATTCAAGCTCTGCTGACAGCTGTGAGAAAGCCAGCTCCAAACCAAAAAATTGGTGGGAACATGAAAAAAAACACCTCCTTCGAGCCGGAGTTGAACCAGCGACCTAAGGATGGCCAACACTCCAACCTACAGTCCTCCGCTCTACCAGCTGAGCTATCGAAGGGGCTAAGGGCTAGTCAGAACCTCGACATATCAGGGTTCTGTAGCTCTACTGCTGGCCAAAAAGTCACTTCTGGTGCAGGAAGATTTGCTGGATCAGAACCTCGACATATCAGGGTTCTGTAGCTCTACTGTTGGCCAAAAAGTCACTTCTGGTGCAGGAAGATTTGCTGGATTTTTGAGGAGGGAAGCAAAAAGGAGCATGCATTCCCATACCGGGAGTTGAACCCGGGCCGCCTGGGTGAAAACCAGGAATCCTAACCGCTAGACCATATGGGATTTGGACACTTTAAACTGGCCACGGGCTTCTGGCGCACTTTCCATACATGTGGTCAGCGTGGGCGCAGGACCTTGTAGTGGCCTGTTGCTTTAGTTCTGTGACTGTAACAATGTGATAATAATTTGGCAAAACAAGAATTATCCAAAAGGACGGTTTTCTGAATTATATAGTGTTGTATGCATTCAGGGAATCTGTTTTTTCACTCAACCCGGGGGTTCAGTGTATTTGGGCAGATTCCTGTGATTGCAGAATTGATTCCTCAAACTGGTAATTAAGCTCTTGTCCAAGTGAAAATACTCGTGTCATCCATTTGAAAACACACACGGCAACCTTTATCTAGAGGAAAAACTGGAGTCAACCCCTGGCTGCGTACGAGAAAACCAGGAATCCTAACTGCTAGACCATATGGGAACTGGCCAGCTTTAACTGGCCACAAACTTGTGGGCCACTTTCCATAAATGTGGCCAGTGTGGGCGCAGGGTTTTGTAGTGGCCTGTTGCTTTTGGTGTGTGACTGTAACAATGTGATAATAATTTGGCAATACAAGAATCATCCGAAGGGACGGTTTACTGAAATATATAGTGTTGCATGCATTCAAGGGACATGTTTGTTGACTCACACATGGTTCAGTTTTTTGGCCAGAATCCTGTGATTGCTGAATTTATACCTCAAACTGGTAATTAAGGTCTTGTCCAGGTGAAAATACTTGTGTCATGCATCTGAAAACACACATGGCAACCGTTATCTAGAGGAAAAACTGCCTATCGTCGGTCTGTCAAGGTACAAAACTGACATGTTGTGAGGTTAATAATGAAAGTGAGACCAACTTTTAATCCGCAAAATTGCTGATTATTCGCTCGTTCAGTTTAATGCAGATTACAAATTATTCTCAATGCCCAGGTGGCAATTAGTGATAAGGCTTCAAAATGGCAAGCCTGTGACATCAAAACCACATGGCATTGCACCCTTCAAAGTAGTAAAGCGGTTACAGAGTAGCGATGAAATTGTTCATTCTAGAATCAACTGGCCCACCAGCCTGCATTTTGTGAGACGAATGGCAATACCAACGCATGTCCGTGTCTCCCCTAGACATCGGAATGGGTGTGCAGAATGTGCCTTTTTTTGGAAAAAATAGAAGAATGCCTAGAGAGTTGCCTTTTCTTTTGGACTTTGGAGAAAAAAAACACAACAACAAAATAAGCCGGAGAAAAACAAGTACAGAGCGAGCCAGCCAGGAGTCGAACCTAGAATCTTCTGATCCATAGTCAGACGCGTTATCCATTGCGCCACTAGCCCACCAATAGTAAAGACCCCCGATTGTTACAGCCCACGAGCCCTCCAGCCCTCCATCCCTCCCTGGTGGTCTAGTGGTTAGGATTCGGCACTCTCACTTTAGCGGCCCAGGTTCGATTCCCGGTCAGGGAAAGCTCTTTTGCCTTCCAATTGTGGACTGCGAATTAAAGCTCTGCTGACAGCTGTGAGAAAGCCAGCTCCAAGCCAAAACATTGGTGGGAACATGAAAAAAACACCTCCTTCGAGCCGGAGTTGAACCAGCGACCTAAGGATGGCCAACACTCCAACCTACAGTCCTCCGCTCTACCAGCTGAGCTATCGAAGGGGCTTAGGGCTAGTCAGAACCTCGACATATCAGGGTTCTGTAGCTCTACTGCTGGCCAAAAAGTCACTTCTGGTGCAGGAAGATTTGCTGGATCAGAACCTCGACATATCAGGGTTCTGTAGCTCTACTGTTGGCCAAAAAGTCACTTCTGGTGCAGGAAGATTTGCTGGATTTTTGAGGAGGGAAGCAAAAAGGAGCATGCATTCCCATACCGGGAGTTGAACCCGGGCCGCCTGGGTGAAAACCAGGAATCCTAACCGCTAGACCATATGGGATTTGGACACTTTAAACTGGCCACGGGCTTCTGGCGCACTTTCCATACATGTGGTCAGCGTGGGCGCAGGACCTTGTAGTGGCCTGTTGCTTTAGTTCTGTGACTGTAACAATGTGATAATAATTTGGCAAAACAAGAATTATCCAAAAGGACGGTTTTCTGAATTATATAGTGTTGTATGCATTCAGGGAATCTGTTTTTTCACTCAACCCGGGGGTTCAGTGTATTTGGGCAGATTCCTGTGATTGCAGAATTGATTCCTCAAACTGGTAATTAAGCTCTTGTCCAAGTGAAAATACTCGTGTCATCCATTTGAAAACACACACGGCAACCTTTATCTAGAGGAAAAACTGGAGTCAACCCCTGGCTGCGTACGAGAAAACCAGGAATCCTAACTGCTAGACCATATGGGAACTGGCCAGCTTTAACTGGCCACAAACTTGTGGGCCACTTTCCATAAATGTGGCCAGTGTGGGCGCAGGGTTTTGTAGTGGCCTGTTGCTTTTGGTGTGTGACTGTAACAATGTGATAATAATTTGGCAATACAAGAATCATCCGAAGGGACGGTTTACTGAAATATATAGTGTTGCATGCATTCAAGGGACATGTTTGTTGACTCACACATGGTTCAGTTTTTTGGCCAGAATCCTGTGATTGCTGAATTTATACCTCGAACTGGTAATTAAGGTCTTGTCCAGGTGAAAATACTTGTGTCATGCATCTGAAAACACACATGGCAACCGTTATCTAGAGGAAAAACTGCCTATCGTCGGTCTGTCAAGGTACAAAACTGACATGTTGTGAGGTTAATAATGAAAGTGAGACCAACTTTTAATCCGCAAAATTGCTGATTATTCGCTCGTTCAGTTTAATGCAGATTACAAATTATTCTCAATGCCCAGGTGGCAATTAGTGATAAGGCTTCAAAATGGCAAGCCTGTGACATCAAAACCACATGGCATTGCACCCTTCAAAGTAGTAAAGCGGTTACAGAGTAGCGATGAAATTGTTCATTCTAGAATCAACTGGCCCACCAGCCTGCATTTTGTGAGACGAATGGCAATACCAACGCATGTCCGTGTCTCCCCTAGACATCGGAATGGGTGTGCAGAATGTGCCTTTTTTTGGAAAAAATAGAAGAATGCCTAGAGAGTTGCCTTTTCTTTTGGACTTTGGAGAAAAAAAACACAACAACAAAATAAGCCGGAGAAAAACAAGCACAGAGCGAGCCAGCCAGGAGTCGAACCTAGAATCTTCTGATCCGTAGTCAGACGCGTTATCCATTGCGCCACTAGCCCACCAATAGTAAAGACCCCCGATTGTTACAGCCCACGAGCCCTCCAGCCCTCCATCCCTCCCTGGTGGTCTAGTGGTTAGGATTCGGCACTCTCACTTTAGCGGCCCAGGTTCGATTCCCGGTCAGGGAAAGCTCTTTTGCCTTCCAATTGTGGACTGCGAATTAAAGCTCTGCTGACAGCTGTGAGAAAGCCAGCTCCAAGCCAAAACATTGGTGGGAACATGAAAAAAACACCTCCTTCGAGCCGGAGTTGAACCAGCGACCTAAGGATGGCCAACACTCCAACCTACAGTCCTCCGCTCTACCAGCTGAGCTATCGAAGGGGCTAAGGGCTAGTCAGAACCTCGACATATCAGGGTTCTGTAGCTCTACTGCTGGCCAAAAAGTCACTTCTGGTGCAGGAAGATTTGCTGGATCAGAACCTCGACATATCAGGGTTCTGTAGCTCTACTGCTGGCCAAAAAGTCACTTCTGGTGCAGGAAGATTTGCTGGATTTTTGAGGAGGGAAGCAAAAAGGAGCATGCATTCCCATACCGGGAGTTGAACCCGGGCCGCCTGGGTGAAAACCAGGAATCCTAACCGCTAGACCATATGGGATTTGGACACTTTAAACTGGCCATGGGCTTCTGGCGCACTTTCCATACATGTGGTCAGCGTGGGCGCAGGACCTTGTAGTGGCCTGTTGCTTTAGTTCTGTGACTGTAACAATGTGATAATAATTTGGCAAAACAAGAATTATCCAAAAGGACGGTTTTCTGAATTATATAGTGCTGTATGCATTCAGGGAATCTGTTTTTTCACTCAACCCGGGGTTTCAGTGTATTTGGGCAGATTCCTGTGATTGCAGAATTGATTCCTCAAACTGGTAATTAAGCTCTTGTCCAAGTGAAAATACTTGTGTCATCCATTTGAAAACACACACGGCAACCTTTATCTAGAGGAAAAACTGGAGTCAACCCCTGGCTGCGTACGAGAAAACCAGGAATCCTAACTGCTAGACCATATGGGAACTGCTGACAGCTGTGAGAAAGCCAGCTCCAAGCCAAAACATTGGTGGGAACATGAAAAAAACACCTCCTTCGAGCCGGAGTTGAACCAGCGACCTAAGGATGGCCAACACTCCAACCTACAGTCCTCCGCTCTTCCAGCTGAGCTATCGAAGGGGCTAAAGGCTAGTCAGAACCTCGACATATCAGGGTTCTGTAGCTCTACTGCTGGCCAAAAAGTCACTTCTGGTGCAGGAAGATTCGCTGGATTTTTGAGGAGGGAAGCAAAAAGGAGCATGCATTCCCATACCGGGAGTTGAACCCGGGCCGCTTGGGTGAAAACCAGGAATCCTAACCGCTAGACCATATGGGATTTGGACACTTTAAACTGGCCATGGGCTTCTGGCGCACTTTCCATACATGTGGTCAGCGTGGGCGAAGGACCTTGTAGTGGCCTGTTGCTTTAGTTCTGTGACTGTAACAATGTGATAATAATTTGGCAAAACAAGAATTATCCAAAAGGACGGTTTTCTGAATTATATAGTGTTGTATGCATTCAGGGAATCTGTTTTTTCACTCAACCCGGGGGTTCAGTGTATTTGGGCAGATTCCTGTGATTGCAGAATTGATTCCTCAAACTGGTAATTAAGCTCTTGTCCAAGTGAAAATACTCGTGTCATCCATTTGAAAACACACACGGCAACCTTTATCTAGAGGAAAAACTGGAGTCAACCCCTGGCTGCGTACGAGAAAACCAGGAATCCTAGCTGCTAGACCATATGGGAACTGGCCAGCTTTAACTGGCCACAAGCTTGTGGGCCACTTTCCATAAATGTGGCCAGTGTGGGCGCAGGGTTTTGTAGTGGCCTGTTGCTTTTGGTGTGTGACTGTAACAA
The DNA here is from genome assembly GCF_023724105.1 of Carassius gibelio. NCBI lineage: Eukaryota > Metazoa > Chordata > Actinopteri > Cypriniformes > Cyprinidae > Carassius > Carassius gibelio. The sequence goes on from NC_068381.1 coordinate 23,591,119, forward strand.
TGTGATAATAATTTGGCAATACAAGAATCATCCGAAGGGACGGTTTACTGAAATATATAGTGTTGCATGCATTCAAGGGACATGTTTGTTGACTCACACATGGTTCAGTTTCTTGGCCAGAATCCTGTGATTGCTGAAATTATACCTCGAACTGGTAATTAAGGTCTTGTCCAGGTGAAAATACTTGTGTCATGCATCTGAAAACACATATGGCAACCGTTATCTAGAGGAAAAACTGCCTATCGTCGGTCTGTCAAGGTACAAAACTGACATGTTGTGAGGTTAATAATGAAAGTGAGACCAACTTTTAATCCGCAAAATTGCTGATTATTCGCTCGTTCAGTTTAATGCAGATTACAAATTATTCTCAATGCCCAGGTGGCAATTAGTGATAAGGCTTCAAAATGGCAAGCCTGTGACATCAAAACCACATGGCATTGCACCCTTCAAAGTAGTAAAGCGGTTACAGAGTAGCGATGAAATTGTTCATTCTAGAATCAACTGGCCCACCAGCCTGCATTTTGTGAGACGAATGGCAATACCAAAGCATGTCCGTGTCTCCCCTAGACATCGGAATGGGTGTGCAGAATGTGCCTTTTTTTGGAAAAAATAGAAGAATGCCTAGAGAGTTGCCTTTTCTTTTGGACTTTGGAGAAAAAAAACACAACAACAAAATAAGCCGGAGAAAAACAAGCACAGAGCGAGCCAGCCAGGAGTCGAACCTAGAATCTTCTGATCCGTAGTCAGACGCGTTATCCATTGCGCCACTGGCCCACCAAAAGTAAAGACCCCCGATTGTTACAGACTTGTTGGTTTTCGATGTGACGGTGGCAAGCATTGATGTCTGCTCATTCTCACCTTGTTATCAGGAGAACAGACTACCAGCCCTCCAGCCCTCCAGCCCACCAGCCCAGCAGCCCAGCAGCCCACGAGCCCTCCAGCCCACCATCCCTCCCTGGTGGTCTAGTGGTTAGGATTCGGCGCTCTCACCGCCGCGGCCCGGGTTCGATTCCCGGTCAGGGAAAGCTCTTTTGCCTTCCAATTGTGGACTGCGAATTCAAGCTCTGCTGACAGCTGTGAGAAAGCCAGCTCCAAGCCAAAACATTGGTGGGAACATGAAAAAAACACCTCCTTCGAGCCAGAGTTGAACCAGCGACCTAAGGATGGCCAACACTCCAACCTACGATCCTCCGCTCTACCAGCTGAGCTATCGAAGGGGCTAAGGGCTAGTCAGAACCTCGACATATCAGGGTTCTGTAGCTCTACTGCTGGCCAAAAAGTCACTTCTGGTGCAGGAAGATTTGCTGGATCAGAACCTCGACATATCAGGGTTCTGTAGCTCTACTGTTGGCCAAAAAGTCACTTCTGGTGCAGGAAGATTTGCTGGATTTTTGAGGAGGGAAGCAAAAAGGAGCATGCATTCCCATACCGGGAGTTGAACCCGGGCCGCCTGGGTGAAAACCAGGAATCCTAACCGCTAGACCATATGGGATTTGGACACTTTAAACTGGCCATGGGCTTCTGGCGCACTTTCCATACATGTGGTCAGCGTGGGCGCAGGACCTTGTAGTGGCCTGTTGCTTTAGTTCTGTGACTGTAACAATGTGATAATAATTTGGCAAAACAAGAATTATCCAAAAGGACGGTTTTCTGAATTATATAGTGTTGTATGCATTCAGGGAATCTGTTTTTTCACTCAACCCGGGGGTTCAGTGTATTTGGGCAGATTCCTGTGATTGCAGAATTGATTCCTCAAACTGGTAATTAAGCTCTTGTCCAAGTGAAAATACTCGTGTCATCCATTTGAAAACACACACGGCAACCTTTATCTAGAGGAAAAACTGGAGTCAACCCCTGGCTGCGTACGAGAAAACCAGGAATCCTAACTGCTAGACCATATGGGAACTGGCCAGCTTTAACTGGCCACAAGCTTGTGGGCCACTTTCCATAAATGTGGCCAGTGTGGGCGCAGGGTTTTGTAGTGGCCTGTTGCTTTTGGTGTGTGACTGTAACAATGTGATAATAATTTGGCAATACAAGAATCATCCGAAGGGACGGTTTACTGAAATATATAGTGTTGCATGCATTCAAGGGACATGTTTGTTGACTCACACATGGTTCAGTATTTTGGCCAGAATCCTGTGATTGCTGAATTTATACCTCGAACTGGTAATTAAGGTCTTGTCCAGGTGAAAATACTTGTGTCATGCATCTGAAAACACACATGGCAACCGTTATCTAGAGGAAAAACTGCCTATCGTCGGTCTGTCAAGGTACAAAACTGACATGTTGTGAGGTTAATAATGAAAGTGAGACCAACTTTTAATCCGCAAAATTGCTGATTATTCGCTCGTTCAGTTTAATGCAGATTACAAATTATTCTCAATGCCCAGGTGGCAATTAGTGATAAGGCTTCAAAATGGCAAGCCTGTGACATCAAAACCACATGGCATTGCACCCTTCAAAGTAGTAAAGCGGTTACAGAGTAGCGATGAAATTGTTCATTCTAGAATCAACTGGCCCACCAGCCTGCATTTTGTGAGACGAATGGCAATACCAAAGCATGCCCGTGTCTCCCCTAGACATCGGAATGGGTGTGCAGAATGTGCCTTTTTTTGGAAAAAATAGAAGAATGCCTAGAGAGTTGCCTTTTCTTTTGGACTTTGGAGAAAAAAAACACAACAACAAAATAAGCCGGAGAAAAACAAGCACAGAGCGAGCCAGCCAGGAGTCGAACCTAGAATCTTCTGATCCATAGTCAGACACGTTATCCATTGCGCCACTGGCCCACCATTAGTAGAGACCCCCGATTGTTACAGACTTGTTGGTTTTCGATGTGACGGTGGCAAGCATTGATGTCTGCTCATTCTCACCTTGTTATCAGGAGAACATACTACCAGCCCACCAGCCCACCAGCCCTCCAGCCCACCAGCCCACCAGCCCTCCAGCCCACCAGCCCTCCCTGGTGGTCTAGTGGTTAGGATTCGGCGCTCTCACCGCCGCGGCCCGGGTTCGATTCCCGGTCAGGGAAAGCTCTTTTGCCTTCCAATTGTGGACTGCGAATTCAAGCTCTGCTGACAGCTGTGAGAAAGCCAGCTCCAAACCAAAAAATTGGTGGGAACATGAAAAAAAACACCTCCTTCGAGCCGGAGTTGAACCAGCGACCTAAGGATGGCCAACATTTTGGGAAGTCGTGGCCTAATGGTTAGAGGGTTGGACTCCCAATCGAAGGGTTGTGAGTTCTAGTCTCGGGCCGGACGGAATTGTGGGTGGGGGGAGTGCATGTACAGTTCTCTCTCCACCTTCAATACCTCGACTTAGGTGCCCTTGAGCAAGGCATCGAACCCCCAACTGCTCCCCGGGCGCCGCAGCATAAATGGCTGCCCACTGCTCCGGGTGTGTGCTCACAGTGTGTGTGTGTGTGTTCACTGCTCTGTGTGTGTGCATTTCGGATGGGTTAAATGCAGAGCACAAATTCTGAGTAAGGGTCACCATACTTGGCTGAATGTCACTTCACTTTCACTTTCACTTTCACTCCAACCTACAGTCCTCCGCTCTACCAGCTGAGCTATCGAAGGGGCTAAGGGCTAGTCAGAACCTCGACATATCAGGGTTCTGTAGCTCTACTGCTGGCCAAAAAGTCACTTCTGGTGCAGGAAGATTTACTGGATCAGAACCTCGACATATCAGGGTTCTGTAGCTCTACTGTTGGCCAAAAAGTCACTTCTGGTGCAGGAAGATTTGCTGGATTTTTGAGGAGGGAAGCAAAAAGGAGCATGCATTCCCATACCGGGAGTTGAACCCGGGCCGCCTGGGTGAAAACCAGGAATCCTAACCGCTAGACCATATGGGATTTGGACACTTTAAACTGGCCATGGGCTTCTGGCGCACTTTCCATACATGTGGTCAGCGTGGGCGCAGGACCTTGTAGTGGCCTGTTGCTTTAGTTCTGTGACTGTAACAATGTGATAATAATTTGGCAAAACAAGAATTATCCAAAAGGACGGTTTTCTGAATTATATAGTGTTGTATGCATTCAGGGAATCTGTTTTTTCACTCAACCCGGGGGTTCAGTGTATTTGGGCAGATTCCTGTGATTGCAGAATTGATTCCTCAAACTGGTAATTAAGCTCTTGTCCAAGTGAAAATACTCGTGTCATCCATTTGAAAACACACACGGCAACCTTTATCTAGAGGAAAAACTGGAGTCAACCCCTGGCTGCGTACGAGAAAACCAGGAATCCTAACTGCTAGACCATATGGGAACTGGCCAGCTTTAACTGGCCACAAGCTTGTGGGCCACTTTCCATAAATGTGGCCAGTGTGGGCGCAGGGTTTTGTAGTGGCCTGTTGCTTTTGGTGTGTGACTGTAACAATGTGATAATAATTTGGCAATACAAGAATCATCCGAAGGGACGGTTTACTGAAATATATAGTGTTGCATGCATTCAAGGGACATGTTTGTTGACTCACACATGGTTCAGTATTTTGGCCAGAATCCTGTGATTGCTGAATTTATACCTCGAACTGGTAATTAAGGTCTTGTCCAGGTGAAAATACTTGTGTCATGCATCTGAAAACACACATGGCAACCGTTATCTAGAGGAAAAACTGCCTATCGTCGGTCTGTCAAGGTACAAAACTGACATGTTGTGAGGTTAATAATGAAAGTGAGACCAACTTTTAATCCGCAAAATTGCTGATTATTCGCTCGTTCAGTTTAATGCAGATTACAAATTATTCTCAATGCCCAGGTGGCAATTAGTGATAAGGCTTCAAAATGGCAAGCCTGTGACATCAAAACCACATGGCATTGCACCCTTCAAAGTAGTAAAGCGGTTACAGAGTAGCGATGAAATTGTTCATTCTAGAATCAACTGGCCCACCAGCCTGCATTTTGTGAGACGAATGGCAATACCAAAGCATGTCCGTGTCTCCCCTAGACATCGGAATGGGTGTGCAGAATGTGCCTTTTTTTGGAAAAAATAGAAGAATGCCTAGAGAGTTGCCTTTTCTTTTGGACTTTGGAGAAAAAAAACACAACAACAAAATAAGCCGGAGAAAAACAAGCACAGAGCGAGCCAGCAAGGAGTCGAACCTAGAATCTTCTGATCCGTAGTCAGACGCGTTATCCATTGCGCCACTGGCCCACCATTAGTAGAGACCCCCGATTGTTACAGACTTGTTGGCTTTCGATGTGACGGTGGCAAGCATTGATGTCTGCTCATTCTCACCTTGTTATCAGGAGAACATACTACCAGCCCACCAGCCCACCAGCCCTCCAGCCCACCAGCCCTCCAGCCCACCAGCCCTCCCTGGTGGTCTAGTGGTTAGGATTCGGCGCTCTCACCGCCGCGGCCCGGGTTCGATTCCCGGTCAGGGAAAGCTCTTTTGCCTTCCAATTGTGGACTGCGAATTCAAGCTCTGCTGACAGCTGTGAGAAAGCCAGCTCCAAACCAAAAAATTGGTGGGAACATGAAAAAAAACACCTCCTTCGAGCCGGAGTTGAACCAGCGACCTAAGGATGGCCAACACTCCAACCTACAGTCCTCCGCTCTACCAGCTGAGCTATCGAAGGGGCTAAGGGCTAGTCAGAACCTCGACATATCAGGGTTCTGTAGCTCTACTGCTGGCCAAAAAGTCACTTCTGGTGCAGGAAGATTTGCTGGATCAGAACCTCGACATATCAGGGTTCTGTAGCTCTACTGTTGGCCAAAAAGTCACTTCTGGTGCAGGAAGATTTGCTGGATTTTTGAGGAGGGAAGCAAAAAGGAGCATGCATTCCCATACCGGGAGTTGAACCCGGGCCGCCTGGGTGAAAACCAGGAATCCTAACCGCTAGACCATATGGGATTTGGACACTTTAAACTGGCCATGGGCTTCTGGCGCACTTTCCATACATGTGGTCAGCGTGGGCGCAGGACCTTGTAGTGGCCTGTTGCTTTAGTTCTGTGACTGTAACAATGTGATAATAATTTGGCAAAACAAGAATTATCCAAAAGTACGGTTTTCTGAATTATATAGTGTTGTATGCATTCAGGGAATCTGTTTTTTCACTCAACCCGGGGGTTCAGTGTATTTGGGCAGATTCCTGTGATTGCAGAATTGATTCCTCAAACTGGTAATTAAGCTCTTGTCCAAGTGAAAATACTCGTGTCATCCATTTGAAAACACACACGGCAACCTTTATCTAGAGGAAAAACTGGAGTCAACCCCTGGCTGCGTACGAGAAAACCAGGAATCCTAACTGCTAGACCATATGGGAACTGGCCAGCTTTAACTGGCCACAAGCTTGTGGGCCACTTTCCATAAATGTGGCCAGTGTGGGCGCAGGGTTTTGTAGTGGCCTGTTGCTTTTGGTGTGTGACTGTAACAATGTGATAATAATTTGGCAATACAAGAATCATCCGAAGGGACGGTTTACTGAAATATATAGTGTTGCATGCATTCAAGGGACATGTTTGTTGACTCACACATGGTTCAGTATTTTGGCCAGAATCCTGTGATTGCTGAATTTATACCTCGAACTGGTAATTAAGGTCTTGTCCAGGTGAAAATACTTGTGTCATGCATCTGAAAACACACATGGCAACCGTTATCTAGAGGAAAAACTGCCTATCGTCGGTCTGTCAAGGTACAAAACTGACATGTTGTGAGGTTAATAATGAAAGTGAGACCAACTTTTAATCCGCAAAATTGCTGATTATTCGCTCGTTCAGTTTAATGCAGATTACAAATTATTCTCAATGCCCAGGTGGCAATTAGTGATAAGGCTTCAAAATGGCAAGCCTGTGACATCAAAACCACATGGCATTGCACCCTTCAAAGTAGTAAAGCGGTTACAGAGTAGCGATGAAATTGTTCATTCTAGAATCAACTGGCCCACCAGCCTGCATTTTGTGAGACGAATGGCAATACCAAAGCATGCCCGTGTCTCCCCTAGACATCGGAATGGGTGTGCAGAATGTGTCTTTTTTTGGAAAAAATAGAAGAATGCCTAGAGAGTTGCCTTTTCTTTTGGACTTTGGAGAAAAAAAACACAACAACAAAATAAGCCGGAGAAAAACAAGCACAGAGCGAGCCAGCCAGGAGTCGAACCTAGAATCTTCTGATCCGTAGTCAGACGCGTTATCCATTGCGCCACTGGCCCACCATTAGTAGAGACCCCCGATTGTTACAGACTTGTTGGTTTTCGATGTGACGGTGGCAAGCATTGATGTCTGCTCATTCTCACCTTGTTATCAGGAGAACATACTACAAGCCCACCAGCCCACCAGCCCTCCAGCCCACCAGCCCTCCCTGGTGGTCTAGTGGTTAGGATTCGGCGCTCTCACCGCCGCAGCCCGGGTTCGATTCCCGGTCAGGGAAAGCTCTTTTGCCTTCCAATTGTGGACTGCGAATTCAAGCTCTGCTGACAGCTGTGAGAAAGCCAGCTCCAAACCAAAAAATTGGTGGGAACATGAAAAAAAACACCTCCTTCGAGCCGGAGTTGAACCAGCGACCTAAGGATGGCCAACACTCCAACCTACAGTCCTCCGCTCTACCAGCTGAGCTATCGAAGGGGCTAAGGGCTAGTCAGAACCTCGACATATCAGGGTTCTGTAGCTCTACTGCTGGCCAAAAAGTCACTTCTGGTGCAGGAAGATTTGCTGGATCAGAACCTCGACATATCAGGGTTCTGTAGCTCTACTGTTGGCCAAAAAGTCACTTCTGGTGCAGGAAGATTTGCTGGATTTTTGAGGAGGGAAGCAAAAATGAGCATGCATTCCCATACCGGGAGTTGAACCCGGGCCGCCTGGGTGAAAACCAGGAATCCTAACCGCTAGACCATATGGGATTTGGACACTTTAAACTGGCCATGGGCTTCTGGCGCACTTTCCATACATGTGGTCAGCGTGGGCGCAGGACCTTGTAGTGGCCTGTTGCTTTAGTTCTGTGACTGTAACAATGTGATAATAATTTGGCAAAACAAGAATTATCCAAAAGGACGGTTTTCTGAATTATATAGTGTTGTATGCATTCAGGGAATCTGTTTTTTCACTCAACCCGGGGGTTCAGTGTATTTGGGCAGATTCCTGTGATTGCAGAATTGATTCCTCAAACTGGTAATTAAGCTCTTGTCCAAGTGAAAATACTCGTGTCATCCATTTGAAAACACACACGGCAACCTTTATCTAGAGGAAAAACTGGAGTCAACCCCTGGCTGCGTACGAGAAAACCAGGAATCCTAACTGCTAGACCATATGGAAACTGGCCAGCTTTAACTGGCCACAAGCTTGTGGGCCACTTTCCATAAATGTGGCCAGTGTGGGCGCAGGGTTTTGTAGTGGCCTGTTGCTTTTGGTGTGTGACTGTAACAATGTGATAATAATTTGGCAATACAAGAATCATCCGAAGGGACGGTTTACTGAAATATATAGTGTTGCATGCATTCAAGGGACATGTTTGTTGACTCACACATGGTTCAGTATTTTGGCCAGAATCCTGTGATTGCTGAATTTATACCTCGAACTGGTAATTAAGGTCTTGTCCAGGTGAAAATACTTGTGTCATGCATCTGAAAACACACATGGCAACCGTTATCTAGAGGAAAAACTGCCTATCGTCGGTCTGTCAAGGTACAAAACTGACATGTTGTGAGGTTAATAATGAAAGTGAGACCAACTTTTAATCCGCAAAATTGCTGATTATTCGCTCGTTCAGTTTAATGCAGATTACAAATTATTCTCAATGCCCAGGTGGCAATTAGTGATAAGGCTTCAAAATGGCAAGCCTGTGACATCAAAACCACATGGCATTGCACCCTTCAAAGTAGTAAAGCGGTTACAGAGTAGCGATGAAATTGTTCATTCTAGAATCAACTGGCCCACCAGCCTGCATTTTGTGAGACGAATGGCAATACCAAAGCATGCCCGTGTCTCCCCTAGACATCGGAATGGGTGTGCAGAATGTGCCTTTTTTTGGAAAAAATAGAAGAATGCCTAGAGAGTTGCCTTTTCTTTTGGACTTTGGAGAAAAAAAACACAACAACAAAATAAGCCGGAGAAAAACAAGCACAGAGCGAGCCAGCCAGGAGTCGAACCTAGAATCTTCTGATCCGTAGTCAGACGCGTTATCCATTGCGCCACTGGCCCACCATTAGTAGAGACCCCCGATTGTTACAGACTTGTTGGTTTTCGATGTGACGGTGGCAAGCATTGATGTCTGCTCATTCTCACCTTGTTATCAGGAGAACATACTACCAGCCCACCAGCCCACCAGCCCTCCAGCCCTCCAGCCCACCAGCCCTCCCTGGTGGTCTAGTGTTTAGGATTCGGCGCTCTCACCGCCGCGGCCCGGGTTCGATTCCCGGTCAGGGAAAGCTCTTTTGCCTTCCAATTGTGGACTGCGAATTCAAGCTCTGCTGACAGCTGTGAGAAAGCCAGCTCCAAACCAAAAAATTGGTGGGAACATGAAAAAAAACACCTCCTTCGAGCCGGAGTTGAACCAGCGACCTAAGGATGGCCAACACTCCAACCTACAGTCCTCCGCTCTACCAGCTGAGCTATCGAAGGGGCTAAGGGCTAGTCAGAACCTCGACATATCAGGGTTCTGTAGCTCTACTGCTGGCCAAAAAGTCACTTCTGGTGCAGGAAGATTTGCTGGATCAGAACCTCGACATATCAGGGTTCTGTAGCTCTACTGTTGGCCAAAAAGTCACTTCTGGTGCAGGAAGATTTGCTGGATTTTTGAGGAGGGAAGCAAAAAGGAGCATGCATTCCCATACCGGGAGTTGAACCCGGGCCGCCTGGGTGAAAACCAGGAATCCTAACCGCTAGACCATATGGGATTTGGACACTTTAAACTGGCCATGGGCTTCTGGCGCACTTTCCATACATGTGGTCAGCGTGGGCGCAGGACCTTGTAGTGGCCTGTTGCTTTAGTTCTGTGACTGTAACAATGTGATAATAATTTGGCAAAACAAGAATTATCCAAAAGGACGGTTTTCTGAATTATATAGTGTTGTATGCATTCAGGGAATCTGTTTTTTCACTCAACCCGGGGGTTCAGTGTATTTGGGCAGATTCCTGTGATTGCAGAATTGATTCCTCAAACTGGTAATTAAGCTCTTGTCCAAGTGAAAATACTCGTGTCATCCATTTGAAAACACACACGGCAACCTTTATCTAGAGGAAAAACTGGAGTCAACCCCTGGCTGCGTACGAGAAAACCAGGAATCCTAACTGCTAGACCATATGGGAACTGGCCAGCTTTAACTGGCCACAAGCTTGTGGGCCACTTTCCATAAATGTGGCCAGTGTGGGCGCAGGGTTTTGTAGTGGCCTGTTGCTTTTGGTGTGTGACTGTAACAATGTGATAATAATTTGGCAATACAAGAATCATCCGAAGGGACGGTTTACTGAAATATATAGTGTTGCATGCATTCAAGGGACATGTTTGTTGACTCACACATGGTTCAGTATTTTGGCCAGAATCCTGTGATTGCTGAATTTATACCTCGAACTGGTAATTAAGGTCTTGTCCAGGTGAAAATACTTGTGTCATGCATCTGAAAACACACATGGCAACCGTTATCTAGAGGAAAAACTGCCTATCGTCGGTCTGTCAAGGTACAAAACTGACATGTTGTGAGGTTAATAATGAAAGTGAGACCAACTTTTAATCCGCAAAATTGCTGATTATTCGCTCGTTCAGTTTAATGCAGATTACAAATTATTCTCAATGCCCAGGTGGCAATTAGTGATAAGGCTTCAAAATGGCAAGCCTGTGACATCAAAACCACATGGCATTGCACCCTTCAAAGTAGTAAAGCGGTTACAGAGTAGCGATGAAATTGTTCATTCTAGAATCAACTGGCCCACCAGCCTGCATTTTGTGAGACGAATGGCAATACCAAAGCATGTCCGTGTCTCCCCTAGACATCGGAATGGGTGTGCAGAATGTGCCTTTTTTTGGAAAAAATAGAAGAATGCCTAGAGAGTTGCCTTTTCTTTTGGACTTTGGAGAAAAAAAACACAACAACAAAATAAGCCGGAGAAAAACAAGCACAGAGCGAGCCAGCCAGGAGTCGAACCTAGAATCTTCTGATCCGTAGTCAGACGCGTTATCCATTGCGCCACTGGCCCACCATTAGTAGAGACCCCCGATTGTTACAGACTTGTTGGTTTTCGATGTGACGGTGGCAAGCATTGATGTCTGCTCATTCTCACCTTGTTATCAGGAGAACATACTACCAGCCCACCAGCCCACCAGCCCTCCAGCCCACCAGCCCTCCAGCCCACCAGCCCTCCCTGGTGGTCTAGTGGTTAGGATTCGGCGCTCTCACCGCTGCGGCCCGGGTTCGATTCCCGGTCAGGGAAAGCTCTTTTGCCTTCCAATTGTGGACTGCGAATTCAAGCTCTGCTGACAGCTGTGAGAAAGCCAGCTCCAAACCAAAAAATTGGTGGGAACATGAAAAAAAACACCTCCTTCGAGCCGGAGTTGAACCAGCGACCTAAGGATGGCCAACACTCCAACCTACAGTCCTCCGCTCTACCAGCTGAGCTATCGAAGGGGCTAAGGGCTAGTCAGAACCTCGACATATCAGGGTTCTGTAGCTCTACTGCTGGCCAAAAAGTCACTTCTGGTGCAGGAAGATTTGCTGGATCAGAACCTCGACATATCAGGGTTCTGTAGCTCTACTGTTGGCCAAAAAGTCACTTCTGGTGCAGGAAGATTTGCTGGATTTTTGAGGAGGGAAGCAAAAAGGAGCATGCATTCCCATACCGGGAGTTGAACCCGGGCCGCCTGGGTGAAAACCAGGAATCCTAACCGCTAGACCACATGGGATTTGGACACTTTAAACTGGCCATGGGCTTCTGGCGCACTTTCCATACATGTGGTCAGCGTGGGCGCAGGACCTTGTAGTGGCCTGTTGCTTTAGTTCTGTGACTGTAACAATGTGATAATAATTTGGCAAAACAAGAATTATCCAAAAGGACGGTTTTCTGAATTATATAGTGTTGTATGCATTCAGGGAATCTGTTTTTTCACTCAACCCGGGAGTTCAGTGTATTTGGGCAGATTCCTGTGATTGCAGAATTGATTCCTCAAACTGGTAATTAAGCTCTTGTCCAAGTGAAAATACTCGTGTCATCCATTTGAAAACACACACGGCAACCTTTATCTAGAGCAAAAACTGGAGTCAACCCCTGGCTGCGTACGAGAAAACCAGGAATCCTAACTGCTAGACCATATGGGAACTGGCCAGCTTTAACTGGCCACAAGCTTGTGGGCCACTTTCCATAAATGTGGCCAGTGTGGGCGCAGGGTTTTGTAGTGGCCTGTTGCTTTTGGTGTGTGACTGTAACAATGTGATAATAATTTGGCAATACAAGAATCATCCGAAGGGACGGTTTACTGAAATATATAGTGTTGCATGCATTCAAGGGACATGTTTGTTGACTCACACATGGTTCAGTTTTTTGGCCAGAATCCTGTGATTGCTGAATTTATACCTCGAACTGGTAATTAAGGTCTTGTCCAGGTGAAAATACTTGTGTCATGCATCTGAAAACACACATGGCAACCGTTATCTAGAGGAAAAACTGCCTATCGTCGGTCTGTCAAGGTACAAAACTGACATGTTGTGAGGTTAATAATGAAAGTGAGACCAACTTTTAATCCGCAAAATTGCTGATTATTCGCTCGTTCAGTTTAATGCAAATTACAAATTATTCTCAATGTCCAGGTGGCAATTAGTGATAAGGCTTCAAAATGGCAAGCCTGTGACATCAAAACCACATGGCATTGCACCCTTCAAAGTAGTAAAGCGGTTACAGAGTAGCGATGAAATTGTTCATTCTAGAATCAACTGGCCCACCAGCCTGCATTTTGTGAGACGAATGGCAATACCAACGCATGTCCGTGTCTCCCCTAGACATCGGAATGGGTGTGCAGAATGTGCCTTTTTTTGGAAAAAATAGAAGAATGCCTAGAGAGTTGCCTTTTCTTTTGGACTTTGGAGAAAAAAAACACAACAACAAAATAAGCCGGAGAAAAACAAGCACAGAGCGAGCCAGCCAGGAGTCGAACCTAGAATCTTCTGATCCGTAGTCAGACGCGTTATCCATTGCGCCAAGGCCGGCGCCCATTAGTCGAGGTAAAGATCCTAAAAGACGCACAAGTACGCGAGTTCGCGGCCCGCTCCGACCAGTGATGGAATTCCTGGAATGTGTCCGTTTTGACGCTGCTGATGCATGCGTGCGTAATCATCATGATCCCCCGTAATTTAATCGAACGTAAATTCGTCCCCCGCACTTTAATTTGGGAACTTTCCAGGGTAAACAATCACGTTATGTACGTTTCATTCATACCGGACGCCGGAGGGCGCTCTCTCGCATTAAGTCCAAAACGGACTCGTAGAAGCACCAACTTGTGACCACTATGTGACGCACGCTACAGGAAATACCTTATATGGACAAAGGCATCCAGCGGTCACTGGATAAAAAAAGCTGAAATGAATTGACAGATAAAACGTAAATATTCATTGCAAAAATACGTGATTTGTGTTTTTGTGCATTTTCATAACAAAATACATGAATAACGCAGCGCTCACTGACACATTTTTTTCAGTATATTATTTTTACAGTATAACATTATATTATATTATTATATTTTCTGACTTATTCTGGAAGTCCCTGTTTCTTTGTGTGTGTGTTTTACTGTTATGTAATACTGGAATACTTAAAAAAATGTTTGTTTTTTTTGCAACTACAATTACAGTGAGAAATAGGCACAAAAACATTGTGAGTGCAAAGATTAACAACCCTTTTTATTTGCAAATATAAAGTCAATATATAAAATTATAACAACAGTGCAAATATATATACATGTACAAATATTGTGAGAATACAAATAGTGTGAGGGCAAATATTAACAACCCTTTTAATCTGCATATATATTTTAAAGCCAATAAAACATTTAGAACAGTAATGCAATTTTGTACAGTATACACCAAAAATGTTTACCACAATAATAAAATTTGTACATATCAGTGTAAAAATATAATAAATATCAAACCAAAACAAACATTTGCAGTGCAATTTTGACATCAGACTTAGAAAATAATAAGAATTAATAGTAAACAAAGACAAACATTTACCACAGCAGTACAATTATGACATATTTGCTTAAAAAAAAAAGTAAATAAAAATTGTTTTTACCACTGTAGTGGACTTTTCATATATTAGCCAAAATAATAATAAAAAACATAAACATACCGTTTATATTATATATCTATCTTGGATGTGCTTGTAAGCACATGCTACCACAGTGAAGCGGGACACCCTCACTCCATCACAGCGCACCGCGTTTGGGTAGAGAGCACAGAGCCTTATGAAAATGGCCTCCACCACTCGGTTGCAGTCAGGCCACTGTGCAGGACTATGAGCCCCAACGAAACACCTGCAAATTACAACAGAATACATATTATTAATGTAAGATTGTTTTCATTGTGTGATCTTATTTTTATTTTACCTTTCCTATGCTGTCTGTTTTGCTTTGTGTTGTCTAAATGTTCATTTATAATATGTGCGCATAGTTATGTTGTCTCTCTTTGTTTTGTTTTTAGATTGATGTTGAAATGTCATATCAATAAATCAGTTCTCTACTGTGTTGTGGAATAATTACAGGGTGTTGTTAGTCAGCAAGTCAGGTTTTTTTTCACAATAATGACTGCATATTATCCCACTTATTACATGGCTACTTACTAAAGTACAGTAAAAGACAAATTATTTGACTCAACATGATACAAAATGATTTTAATGATTTAAGAAATGATTGCCTTGTTTCTTCTAAATTAAATATTCCAGTGTACAGTTGGAACTGTGTTCATAGCAATGTAACATACTTAGCAACCTAATATATATAGTCAGAATAAAACGTAAATCACAACTAATAATTTATGTTGTAATCAGGCTAAGTTTGAACTTAACAGGCTACAGGAAGATAAGCTAGTCATGAAGGTGTCAGGTTTTACTAATTTAACTAGAAATCCTTACTAAACAAAAAAAGTTGTAGGTGATATTTCAGCCAGTTTCAGATATATATATATTTTATATAAAAAAATGTGTAGACCCTGTGTTTACTAAACGTAACATACCTTTTGCTGCTCTCCACACCTGGGGCCACAATCTTCTTAGTGGCCCTGAATCGTCCCTGTTTTAGGTTGGTTTGGTTACGTGGTGGGTAAATGGTCTTTTTCTTGTCATACTCCCCCAATGCCTGCCATAGGGAGATGATCTTGATGCACTCTTCTCCCGACAAAGCCAGACGGTGGTCTCTGAGGCTAACCAAAAACTCTGCCAAGTCCTGCACGGCTCCATACCCCTCAATATTATCAGGTCCAACCGAATCCTAAAATGAAAGATAATTTAGGAACTTTTGATAGCATCAGTGAATACAAATATTCACATGAAAGCACATCCAATGTAACCCAGATTATGCTTACACACATGTAAATGTACATAAAAAATAAACTGGACCCTTACATCATGTGAAGTGTTCTCTTCCAATGTTGGACGATCCGTTTCTGCAGATAATCGGTCCACTGGGGCAACATTAAAAAGGTAAATATTTATTTTAAATTTGTAT
Source organism: Carassius gibelio (assembly GCF_023724105.1). NCBI lineage: Eukaryota > Metazoa > Chordata > Actinopteri > Cypriniformes > Cyprinidae > Carassius > Carassius gibelio. The sequence continues at coordinate 23,606,752 of NC_068381.1, forward strand.
TTATGCCTTTCAATGTGATAAATACAAATTTATAGTTAGTGTGATAACAAATACGAAACCTTTATGAATACTTTAGTAAAACTCACAGCTATGTGCTCCAGGAAAGAGTTCTAGATTTGATTCAGCGTGCAGTGAGCTGCTGACAGGAGATGACACTGATGATGGAGGGACCACAAACAGTGATGACGTGGGGCTGGTTGCTGGAGGAGTTGGAAATGATGCTGCAGATGCTGCAGATGCTGCAGACACTGATGCTTGTGAAGAGGCAGCAGGTGTCCGTTCAGTGTCAAAGGTGGGGACAGTGATGTCCTGAAACTCCTCAAGTTCAGCATAACCTTCATCCACCTCTATACCAACCTCAGTAGTCTCTGACTCTTCAATGGCCAACTTGTAGTCCTGCAGTTTGCTGGTAAAGATATTCCACTCCAATAAGCTCACCTTTAAAATAGTAAAACATTGACAATTAGATAATATACCACAATATTATATTATAACTCAGTTCCTCAGTTTCCTTTGCAAATCATTAGCTAAAGATTAATTAAAGCTGACAACTGGAAGTTGAAGTGCATAGCTTTGGCCACTGTAGTAATTAACATATACATTTAAATCATTAGTTAATATAATGTTATTACTCAACTTATACATTAAAGTACATTTGACTGGTAACAATTTATTTATTACTTAATCTATTAATCATATAGAATGTTTATTAGTTGCTGATGTAGTAATCATTAATAAATGGTTTAAGTTAGTCCTTCATGAGTTTACATTAACTCGTGATTATCTGTGCATTCTTGAAGCATGAATTAATGCATATTTGTGCACCAGTATTGTAATTTTATTGATAAAAGACTCACTTACATTGCAAATGTTGGTTAGAAGTTAATCGATGACCGTTATCTTCTTCTTCTTCACCCGTGATCCTTAAATCTCCGGTAGTTTTTAATGTTATCAATTGATCTACTTACTACGAAGAATCGCGGATGAGGAACGGGCGCTGATTGGCAAATTCGCGGTTGCGATACGAGCGCTGATTGGCAAATTCGCGGTTGCGATACGAGCGCTGATTGGCAAATTCGCGGTTGCGATACGAGCGCTGATTGGCAAATTCGCGGTTGCGATACGAGCGCTGATTGGCTAAAACATAAGTTTCATGGTTGCAGCCGGGAACGTGATTGGCTGTCATAACAAAGAATAACCACGACCTACAGGTGACATGGAGCGCCACTGGCCCACCATTAGTAGAGACCCCCGATTGTTACAGACTTGTTGGTTTTCGATGTGACGGTGGCAAGCATTGATGTCTGCTCATTCTCACCTTGTTATCAGGAGAACATACTACCAGCCCACCAGCCCACCAGCCCTCCAGCCCTCCAGCCCACCAGCCCTCCCTGGTGGTCTAGTGGTTAGGATTCGGCGCTCTCACCGCCGCGGCCCGGGTTCGATTCCCGGTCAGGGAAAGCTCTTTTGCCTTCCAATTGTGGACTGCGAATTCAAGCTCTGCTGACAGCTGTGAGAAAGCCAGCTCCAAACCAAAAAATTGGTGGGAACATGAAAAAAAACACCTCCTTCGAGCCGGAGTTGAACCAGCGACCTAAGGATGGCCAACACTCCAACCTACAGTCCTCCGCTCTACCAGCTGAGCTACCGAAGGGGCTAAGGGCTAGTCAGAACCTCGACATATCAGGGTTCTGTAGCTCTACTGTTGGCCAAAAAGTTACTTCTGGTGCAGGAAGATTTGCTGGATCAGAACCTCGACATAACAGGGTTCTGTAGCTCTACTGCTGGCCAAAAAGTCACTTCTGGTGCAGGAAGATTTGCTGGATTTTTGAGGAGGGAATCAAAAAGGAGCATGCATTCCCATACCGGGAGTTGAACCCGGGCCGCCTGGGTGAAAACCAGGAATCCTAACCGCTAGACCATATGGGATTTGGACACTTTAAACTGGCCATGGGCTTCTCGCGCACTTTCCATACATGTGGTCAGCGTGGGCGCAGGACCTTGTAGTGGCCTGTTGCTTTAGTTCTGTGACTGTAACAATGTGATAATAATTTGGCAATACAAGAATCATCCGAAGGGACGGTTTACTGAAATATATAGTGTTGCATGCATTCAAGGGACATGTTTGTTGACTCACACATGGTTCAGTTTTTTGGCCAGAATCCTGTGATTGCTGAATTTATACCTCGAACTGGTAATTAAGGTCTTGTCCAGGTGAAAATACTTGTGTCATGCATCTGAAAACACACATGGCAACCGTTATCTAGAGGAAAAACTGCCTATCGTCGGTCTGTCAAGGTACAAAACTGACATGTTGTGAGGTTAATAATGAAAGTGAGACCAACTTTTAATCCGCAAAATTGCTGATTATTCGCTCGTTCAGTTTAATGCAGATTACAAATTATTCTCAATGTCCAGGTGGCAATTAGTGATAAGGCTTCAAAATGGCAAGCCTGTGACATCAAAACCACATGGCATTGCACCCTTCAAAGTAGTAAAGCGGTTACAGAGTAGCGATGAAATTGTTCATTCTAGAATCAACTGGCCCACCAGCCTGCATTTTGTGAGACGAATGGCAATACCAAAGCATGTCCGTGTCTCCCCTAGACATCGGAATGGGTGTGCAGAATGTGCCTTTTTTGGAAAAAATAGAAGAATGCCTAGAGAGTTGCCTTTTCTTTTGGACTTTGGAGAAAAAAAACACAACAACAAAATAAGCCGGAGAAAAACAAGCACAGAGCGAGCCAGCCAGGAGTCGAACCTAGAATCTTCTGATCCGTAGTCAGACGCTTTATCCATTGCGCCACTGGCCCACCATTATTAAAGACCCCCGATTGTTACAGACTTGTTGGTTTTCGATGTGACGGTGGCAAGCATTGATGTCTGCTCATTCTCACCTTGTTATCAGGAGAACAGACTACCAGCCCTCCAGCCCACCAGCCCACCAGCGCACCAGCCCACGAGCCCACGAGCCCTCCATCCCTCCCTGGTGGTCTAGTGGTTAGGATTCGGCGCTCTCACCGCCGCGGCCCGGGTTCGATTCCCGGTCAGGGAAAGGTCTTTTGCCTTCCAATTGTGGACTGCGAATTCAAGCTCTGCTGACAGCTGTGAGAAAGCCAGCTCCAAGCCAAAACATTGGTGGGAACATGAAAAAAACACCTCCTTCGAGCCGGAGTTGAACCAGCGACCTAAGGATGGCCAACACTCCAACCTACGATCCTCCGCTCTACCAGCTGAGCTATCGAAGGGGCTAAGGGCTAGTCAGAACCTCGACATATCAGGGTTCTGTAGCTCTACTGCTGGCCAAAAAGTCACTTCTGGTGCAGGAAGATTTGCTGGATCAGAACCTCGACATATCAGGGTTCTGTAGCTCTACTGTTGGCCAAAAAGTCACTTCTGGTGCAGGAAGATTTGCTGGATTTTTGAGGAGGGAAGCAAAAAGGAGCATGCATTCCCATACCGGGAGTTGAACCCGGGCCGCCTGGGTGAAAACCAGGAATCCTAACCGCTAGACCATATGGGATTTGGACACTTTAAACTGGCCATGGGCTTCTGGCGCACTTTCCATACATGTGATCAGCGTGGGCGCAGGACCTTGTAGTGGCCTGTTGCTTTAGTTCTGTGACTGTAACAATGTGATAATAATTTGGCAAAACAAGAATTATCCAAAAGGACGGTTTTCTGAATTATATAGTGTTGTATGCATTCAGGGAATCTGTTTTTTCACTCAACCCGGGGGTTCAGTGTATTTGGGCAGATTCCTGTGATTGCAGAATTGATTCCTCAAACTGGTAATTAAGCTCTTGTCCAAGTGAAAATACTCGTGTCATCCATTTGAAAACACACACGGCAACCTTTATCTAAAGGAAAAACTGGAGTCAACCCCTGGCTGCGTACGAGAAAACCAGGAATCCTAACTGCTAGACCATATGGGAACTGGCCAGCTTTAACTGGCCACAAGCTTGTGGGCCACTTTCCATAAATGTGGCCAGTGTGGGCGCAGGGTTTTGTAGTGGCCTGTTGCTTTTGGTGTGTGACTGTAACAATGTGATAATAATTTGGCAATACAAGAATCATCCGAAGGGACGGTTTACTGAAATATATAGTGTTGCATGCATTCAAGGGACATGTTTGTTGACTCACACATGGTTCAGTATTTTGGCCAGAATCCTGTGATTGCTGAATTTATACCTCGAACTGGTAATTAAGGTCTTGTCCAGGTGAAAATACTTGTGTCATGCATCTGAAAACACACATGGCAACCGTTATCTAGAGGAAAAACTGCCTATCGTCGGTCTGTCAAGGTACAAAACTGACATGTTGTGAGGTTAATAATGAAAGTGAGACCAACTTTTAATCCGCAAAATTGCTGATTATTCGCTCGTTCAGTTTAATGCAGATTACAAATTATTCTCAATGCCCAGGTGGCAATTAGTGATAAGGCTTCAAAATGGCAAGCCTGTGACATCAAAACCACATGGCATTGCACCCTTCAAAGTAGTAAAGCGGTTACAGAGTAGCGATGAAATTGTTCATTCTAGAATCAACTGGCCCACCAGCCTGCATTTTGTGAGACGAATGGCAATACCAAAGCATGTCCGTGTCTCCCCTAGACATCGGAATGGGTGTGCAGAATGTGCCTTTTTTGGAAAAAATAGAAGAATGCCTAGAGAGTTGCCTTTTCTTTTGGACTTTGGAGAAAAAAAACACAACAACAAAATAAGCCGGAGAAAAACAAGCACAGAGCGAGCCAGCCAGGAGTCGAACCTAGAATCTTCTGATCCGTAGTCAGACGCTTTATCCATTGCGCCACTGGCCCACCATTATTAAAGACCCCCGATTGTTACAGACTTGTTGGTTTTCGATGTGACGGTGGCAAGCATTGATGTCTGCTCATTCTCACCTTGTTATCAGGAGAACAGACTACCAGCCCTCCAGCCCACCAGCCCACCAGCGCACCAGCCCACGAGCCCACGAGCCCTCCATCCCTCCCTGGTGGTCTAGTGGTTAGGATTCGGCGCTCTCACCGCCGCGGCCCGGGTTCGATTCCCGGTCAGGGAAAGGTCTTTTGCCTTCCAATTGTGGACTGCGAATTCAAGCTCTGCTGACAGCTGTGAGAAAGCCAGCTCCAAGCCAAAACATTGGTGGGAACATGAAAAAAACACCTCCTTCGAGCCGGAGTTGAACCAGCGACCTAAGGATGGCCAACACTCCAACCTACGATCCTCCGCTCTACCAGCTGAGCTATCGAAGGGGCTAAGGGCTAGTCAGAACCTCGACATATCAGGGTTCTGTAGCTCTACTGCTGGCCAAAAAGTCACTTCTGGTGCAGGAAGATTTGCTGGATCAGAACCTCGACATATCAGGGTTCTGTAGCTCTACTGTTGGCCAAAAAGTCACTTCTGGTGCAGGAAGATTTGCTGGATTTTTGAGGAGGGAAGCAAAAAGGAGCATGCATTCCCATACCGGGAGTTGAACCCGGGCCGCCTGGGTGAAAACCAGGAATCCTAACCGCTAGACCATATGGGATTTGGACACTTTAAACTGGCCATGGGCTTCTGGCGCACTTTCCATACATGTGGTCAGCGTGGGCGCAGGACCTTGTAGTGGCCTGTTGCTTTAGTTCTGTGACTGTAACAATGTGATAATAATTTGGCAAAACAAGAATTATCCAAAAGGACGGTTTTCTGAATTATATAGTGTTGTATGCATTCAGGGAATCTGTTTTTTCACTCAACCCGGGGGTTCAGTGTATTTGGGCAGATTCCTGTGATTGCAGAATTGATTCCTCAAACTGGTAATTAAGCTCTTGTCCAAGTGAAAATACTCGTGTCATCCATTTGAAAACACACACGGCAACCTTTATCTAGAGGAAAAACTGGAGTCAACCCCTGGCTGCGTACGAGAAAACCAGGAATCCTAACTGCTAGACCATATGGGAACTGGCCAGCTTTAACTGGCCACAAGCTTGTGGGCCACTTTCCATAAATGTGGCCAGTGTGGGCGCAGGGTTTTGTAGTGGCCTGTTGCTTTTGGTGTGTGACTGTAACAATGTGATAATAATTTGGCAATACAAGAATCATCCGAAGGGACGGTTTACTGAAATATATAGTGTTGCATGCATTCAAGGGACATGTTTGTTGACTCACACATGGTTCAGTATTTTGGCCAGAATCCTGTGATTGCTGAATTTATACCTCGAACTGGTAATTAAGGTCTTGTCCAGGTGAAAATACTTGTGTCATGCATCTGAAAACACACATGGCAACCGTTATCTAGAGGAAAAACTGCCTATCGTCGGTCTGTCAAGGTACAAAACTGACATGTTGTGAGGTTAATAATGAAAGTGAGACCAACTTTTAATCCGCAAAATTGCTGATTATTCGCTCGTTCAGTTTAATGCAGATTACAAATTATTCTCAATGCCCAGGTGGCAATTAGTGATAAGGCTTCAAAATGGCAAGCCTGTGACATCAAAACCACATGGCATTGCACCCTTCAAAGTAGTAAAGCGGTTACAGAGTAGCGATGAAATTGTTCATTCTAGAATCAACTGGCCCACCAGCCTGCATTTTGTGAGACGAATGGCAATACCAAAGCATGTCCGTGTCTCCCCTAGACATCGGAATGGGTGTGCAGAATGTGCCTTTTTTTGGAAAAAATAGAAGAATGCCTAGAGAGTTGCCTTTTCTTTTGGACTTTGGAGAAAAAAAACACAACAACAAAATAAGCCGGAGAAAAGCAAGCACAGAGCGAGCCAGCCAGGAGTCGAACCTAGAATCTTCTGATCCGTAGTCAGACGCGTTATCCATTGCGCCAAGGCCGGCGCCCATTAGTCGAGGTAAAGATCCTAAAAGACGCACAAGTACGCGAGTTCGCGGCCCGCTCCGACCAGTGATGGAATTCCTGGAATGTGTCCGTTTTGACGCTGCTGATGCATGCGTGCGTAATCATCATGATCCCCCGTAATTTAATCGAACGTAAATTCGTCCCCCGCACTTTAATTTGGGAACTTTCCAGGGTAAACAATCACGTTATGTACGTTTCATTCATACCGGACGCCGGAGGGCGCTCTCTCGCATTAAGTCCAAAACGGACTCGTAGAAGCACCAACTTGTGACCACTATGTGACGCACGCTACAGGAAATACCTTATATGGACAAAGGCATCCAGCGGTCACTGGATAAAAAAAGCTGAAATGAATTGACTGATAAAACGTAAATATTCATTGCAAAAATACGTGATTTGTGTTTTTGTGCATTTTCATAACAAAATACATGAATAACGCAGCGCTCACTGACACATTTTTTTCAGTATATTATTTTTACAGTATAACATTATATTATATTATTATATTTTCTGACTTATTCTGGAAGTCCCTGTTTCTTTGTGTGTGTGTTTTACTGTTATGTAATACTGGAATACTTAAAAAAATGTTTGTTTTTTTTGCAACTACAATTACAGTGAGAAATAGGCACAAAAACATTGTGAGTGCAAAGATTAACAACCCTTTTTATTTGCAAATATAAAGTCAATATATAAAATTATAACAACAGTGCAAATATATATACATGTACAAATATTGTGAGAATACAAATAGTGTGAGGGCAAATATTAACAACCCTTTTAATCTGCATATATATTTTAAAGCCAATAAAACATTTAGAACAGTAATGCAATTTTGTACAGTATACACCAAAAATGTTTACCACAATAATAAAATTTGTACATATCAGTGTAAAAATATAATAAATATCAAACCAAAACAAACATTTGCAGTGCAATTTTGACATCAGACTTAGAAAATAATAAGAATTAATAGTAAACAAAGACAGACATTTACCACAGCAGTACAATTATGACATATTTGCTTAAAAAAAAAGTAAATAAAAATTGTTTTTACCACTGTAGTGGACTTTTCATATATTAGCCAAAATAATAATAAAAAACATAAACATACCGTTTATATTATATATCTATCTTGGATGTGCTTGTAAGCACATGCTACCACAGTGAAGCGGGACACCCTCACTCCATCACAGCGCACCGCGTTTGGGTAGAGAGCACAGAGCCTTATGAAAATGGCCTCCACCACTCGGTTGCAGTCAGGCCACTGTGCAGGACTATGAGCCCCAACGAAACACCTGCAAATTACAACAGAATACATATTATTAATGTAAGATTGTTTTCATTGTGTGATCTTATTTTTATTTTACCTTTCCTATGCTGTCTGTTTTGCTTTGTGTTGTCTAAATGTTCATTTATAATATGTGCGCATAGTTATGTTGTCTCTCTTTGTTTTGTTTTTAGATTGATGTTGAAATGTCATATCAATAAATCAGTTCTCTACTGTGTTGTGGAATAATTACAGGGTGTTGTTAGTCAGCAAGTCAGGTTTTTTTTCACAATAATGACTGCATATTATCCCACTTATTACATGGCTACTTACTAAAGTACAGTAAAAGACAAATTATTTGACTCAACATGATACAAAATGATTTTAATGATTTAAGAAATGATTGCCTTGTTTCTTCTAAATTAAATATTCCAGTGTACAGTTGGAACTGTGTTCATAGCAATGTAACATACTTAGCAACCTAATATATATAGTCAGAATAAAACGTAAATCACAACTAATAATTTATGTTGTAATCAGGCTAAGTTTGAACTTAACAGGCTACAGGAAGATAAGCTAGTCATGAAGGTGTCAGGTTTTACTAATTTAACTAGAAATCCTTACTAAACAAAAAAAGTTGTAGGTGATATTTCAGCCAGTTTCAGATATATATATATTTTATATAAAAAAATGTGTAGACCCTGTGTTTACTAAACGTAACATACCTTTTGCTGCTCTCCACACCTGGGGCCACAATCTTCTTAGTGGCCCTGAATCGTCCCTGTTTTAGGTTGGTTTGGTTACGTGGTGGGTAAATGGTCTTTTTCTTGTCATACTCCCCCAATGCCTGCCATAGGGAGATGATCTTGATGCACTCTTCTCCCGACAAAGCCAGACGGTGGTCTCTGAGGCTAACCAAAAACTCTGCCAAGTCCTGCACGGCTCCATACCCCTCAATATTATCAGGTCCAACCGAATCCTAAAATGAAAGATAATTTAGGAACTTTTGATAGCATCAGTGAATACAAATATTCACATGAAAGCACATCCAATGTAACCCAGATTATGCTTACACACATGTAAATGTACATAAAAAATAAACTGGACCCTTACATCATGTGAAGTGTTCTCTTCCAATGTTGGACGATCCGTTTCTGCAGATAATCGGTCCACTGGGGCAACATTAAAAAGGTAAATATTTATTTTAAATTTGTATTTATGCCTTTCAATGTGATAAATACAAATTTATAGTTAGTGTGATAACAAATACGAAACCTTTATGAATACTTTAGTAAAACTCACAGCTATGTGCTCCAGGAAAGAGTTCTAGATTTGATTCAGCGTGCAGTGAGCTGCTGACAGGAGATGACACTGATGATGGAGGGACCACAAACAGTGATGACGTGGGGCTGGTTGCTGGAGGAGTTGGAAATGATGCTGCAGATGCTGCAGATGCTGCAGACACTGATGCTTGTGAAGAGGCAGCAGGTGTCCGTTCAGTGTCAAAGGTGGGGACAGTGATGTCCTGAAACTCCTCAAGTTCAGCATAACCTTCATCCACCTCTATACCAACCTCAGTAGTCTCTGACTCTTCAATGGCCAACTTGTAGTCCTGCAGTTTGCTGGTAAAGATATTCCACTCCAATAAGCTCACCTTTAAAATAGTAAAACATTGACAATTAGATAATATACCACAATATTATATTATAACTCAGTTCCTCAGTTTCCTTTGCAAATCATTAGCTAAAGATTAATTAAAGCTGACAACTGGAAGTTGAAGTGCATAGCTTTGGCCACTGTAGTAATTAACATATACATTTAAATCATTAGTTAATATAATGTTATTACTCAACTTATACATTAAAGTACATTTGACTGGTAACAATTTATTTATTACTTAATCTATTAATCATATAGAATGTTTATTAGTTGCTGATGTAGTAATCATTAATAAATGGTTTAAGTTAGTCCTTCATGAGTTTACATTAACTCGTGATTATCTGTGCATTCTTGAAGCATGAATTAATGCATATTTGTGCACCAGTATTGTAATTTTATTGATAAAAGACTCACTTACATTGCAAATGTTGGTTAGAAGTTAATCGATGACCGTTATCTTCTTCTTCTTCACCCGTGATCCTTAAATCTCCGGTAGTTTTTAATGTTATCAATTGATCTACTTACTACGAAGAATCGCGGATGAGGAACGGGCGCTGATTGGCAAATTCGCGGTTGCGATACGAGCGCTGATTGGCAAATTCGCGGTTGCGAAACGAGCGCTGATTGGCAAATTCGCGGTTGCGATACGAGCGCTGATTGGCAAATTCGCGGTTGCGATACGAGCGCTGATTGGCTAAAACATAAGTTTCATGGTTGCAGCCGGGAACGTGATTGGCTGTCATAACAAAGAATAACCACGACCTACAGGTGACATGGAGCGCCACTGGCCCACCATTAGTAGAGACCCCCGATTGTTACAGACTTGTTGGTTTTCGATGTGACGGTGGCAAGCATTGATGTCTGCTCATTCTCACCTTGTTATCAGGAGAACATACTACCAGCCCACCAGCCCACCAGCCCTCCAGCCCACCAGCCCTCCCTGGTGGTCTAGTGGTTAGGATTCGGCGCTCTCACCGCCGCGGCCCGGGTTCGATTCCCGGTCAGGGAAAGCTCTTTTGCCTTCCAATTGTGGACTGCGAATTCAAGCTCTGCTGACAGCTGTGAGAAAGCCAGCTCCAAACCAAAAAATTGGTGGGAACATGAAAAAAAACACCTCCTTCGAGCCGGAGTTGAACCAGCGACCTAAGGATGGCCAACACTCCAACCTACAGTCCTCCGCTCTACCAGCTGAGCTATCGAAGGGGCTAAGGGCTAGTCAGAACCTCGACATATCAGGGTTCTGTAGCTCTACTGCTGGCCAAAAAGTCACTTCTGGTGCAGGAAGATTTGCTGGATCAGAACCTCGACATATCAGGGTTCTGTAGCTCTACTGTTGGCCAAAAAGTCACTTCTGGTGCAGGAAGATTTGCTGGATTTTTGAGGAGGGAAGCAAAAAGGAGCATGCATTCCCATACCGGGAGTTGAACCCGGGCCGCCTGGGTGAAAACCAGGAATCCTAACCGCTAGACCATATGGGATTTGGACACTTTAAACTGGCCATGGGCTTCTGGCGCACTTTCCATACATGTGGTCAGCGTGGGCGCAGGACCTTGTAGTGGCCTGTTGCTTTAGTTCTGTGACTGTAACAATGTGATAATAATTTGGCAAAACAAGAATTATCCAAAAGGACGGTTTTCTGAATTATATAGTGTTGTATGCATTCAGGGAATCTGTTTTTTCACTCAACCCGGGGGTTCAGTGTATTTGGGCAGATTCCTGTGATTGCAGAATTGATTCCTCAAACTGGTAATTAAGCTCTTGTCCAAGTGAAAATACTCGTGTCATCCATTTGAAAACACACACGGCAACCTTTATCTAGAGGAAAAACTGGAGTCAACCCCTGGCTGCGTACGAGAAAACCAGGAATCCTAACTGCTAGACCATATGGGAACTGGCCAGCTTTAACTGGCCACAAACTTGTGGGCCACTTTCCATAAATGTGGCCAGTGTGGGCGCAGGGTTTTGTAGTGGCCTGTTGCTTTTGGTGTGTGACTGTAACAATGTGATAATAATTTGGCAATGCAAGAATCATCCGAAGGGACGGTTTACTGAAATATATAGTGTTGCATGCATTCAAGGGACATGTTTGTTGACTCACACATGGTTCAGTTTTTTGGCCAGAATCCTGTGATTGCTGAATTTATACCTCGAACTGGTAATTAAGGTCTTGTCCAGGTGAAAATACTTGTGTCATGCATCTGAAAACACACATGGCAACCGTTATCTAGAGGAAAAACTGCCTATCGTCGGTCTGTCAAGGTACAAAACTGACATGTTGTGAGGTTAATAATGAAAGTGAGACCAACTTTTAATCCGCAAAATTGCTGATTATTCGCTCGTTCAGTTTAATGCAGATTACAAATTATTCTCAATGCCCAGGTGGCAATTAGTGATAAGGCTTCAAAATGGCAAGCCTGTGACATCAAAACCACATGGCATTGCACCCTTCAAAGTAGTAAAGCGGTTACAGAGTAGCGATGAAATTGTTCATTCTAGAATCAACTGGCCCACCAGCCTGCATTTTGTGAGACGAATGGCAATACCAACGCATGTCCGTGTCTCCCCTAGACATCGGAATGGGTGTGCAGAATGTGCCTTTTTTTGGAAAAAATAGAAGAATGCCTAGAGAGTTGCCTTTTCTTTTGGACTTTGGAGAAAAAAAACACAACAACAAAATAAGCCGGAGAAAAACAAGCACAGAGCGAGCCAGCCAGGAGTCGAACCTAGAATCTTCTGATCCGTAGTCAGACGCGTTACCCATTGCGCCACTAGCCCACCAATAGTAAAGACCCCCGATTGTTACAGCCCACGAGCCCTCCAGCCCTCCATCCCTCCCTGGTGGTCTAGTGGTTAGGATTCGGCACTCTCACCGCAGCGGCCCAGGTTCAATTCCTGGTCAGGGAAAGCTCTTTTGCCTTCCAATTGTGGACTGCGAATTAAAGCTCTGCTGACAGCTGTGAGAAAGCCAGCTCCAAGCCAAAACATTGGTGGGAACATGAAAAAAACACCTCCTTCGAGCCGGAGTTGAACCAGCGACCTAAGGATGGCCAACACTCCAACCTTCAGTCCTCCGCTCTACCAGCTGAGCTATCGAATGGGCTAAGGGCTAGTCAGAACCTCAACATATCAGGGTTCTGTAGCTCTACTGCAGGCCAAAAAGTCACTTCTGGTGCAGGAAGATTTGCTGGATCAGAACCTCGACATATCAGGGTTCTGTAGCTCTACTGCTGGCCAAAAAGTCACTTCTGGTGCAGGAAGATTTGCTGGATTTTTGAGGAGGGAAGCAAAAAGGAGCATGCATTCCCATACCGGGAGTTGAACCCGGGCCGCCTGGGTGAAAACCAGGAATCCTAACGCTAGACCATATGGGATTTGGACACTTTAAACTGGCCATGGGCTTCTGGCGCACTTTCCATACATGTGGTCAGCGTGGGCGCAGGACCTTGTAGTGGCCTGTTGCTTTAGTTCTGTGACTGTAACAATGTGATAATAATTTGGCAAAACAAGAATTATCCAAAAGGACGGTTTTCTGAATTATATAGTGTTGTATCCATTCAGGGAATCTGTTTTTTTCACTCAACCCGGGGGTTCAGTGTATTTGGGCAGATTCCTGTGATTGCAGAATTGATTCCTCAAACTGGTAATTAAGCTCTTGTCCAAGTGAAAATACTCGTGTCATCCATTTGAAAACACACACGGCAACCTTTATCTAGAGAAAAAACTGGAGTCAACCCCTGGCTGCGTACGAGAAAACCAGGAATCCTAACTGCTAGACCATATGGGAACTGGCCAGCTTTAACTGGCCACAATCTTGTGGGCCACTTTCCATAAATGTGGCCAGTGTGGGCGCAGGGTTTTGTAGTGGCCTGTTGCTTTTGGTGTGTGACTGTAACAATGTGATAATAATTTGGCAATACAAGAATCATCCGAAGGGACGGTTTACTGAAATATATAGTGTTGCATGCATTCAAGGGACATGTTTGTTGACTCACACATGGTTCAGTTTTTTGGCCAGAATCCTGTGATTGCTGAATTTATACCTCGAACTGGTAATTAAGGTCTTGTCCAGGTGAAAATACTTGTGTCATGCATCTGAAAACACACATGGCAACCGTTATCTAGAGGAAAAACTGCCTATCGTCGGTCTGTCAAGGTACAAAACTGACATGTTGTGAGGTTAATAATGAAAGTGAGACCAATTTTTAATCCGCAAAATTGCTGATTATTCGCTCGTTCAGTTTAATGCAGATTACAAATTATTCTCAATGTCCAGGTGGCAATTAGTGATAAGGCTTCAAAATGGCAAGCCTGTGACATCAAAACCACATGGCATTGCACCCTTCAAAGTAGTAAAGCGGTTACAGAGTAGCGATGAAATTGTTCATTCTAGAATCAACTGGCCCACCAGCCTGCATTTTGTGAGACGAATGGCAATACCAAAGCATGTCCGTGTCTCCCCTAGACATCGGAATGGGTGTGCAGAATGTGCCTTTTTTTGGAAAAAATAGAAGAATGCCTAGAGAGTTGCCTTTTCTTTTGGACTTTGGAGAAAAAAAACACAACAACAAAATAAGCCGGAGAAAAACAAGCACAGAGCGAGCCAGCCAGGAGTCGAACCTAGAATCTTCTGATCCGTAGTCAGACGCGTTATCCATTGCGCCACTGGCCCACCATTAGTAAAGACCCCCGATTGTTACAGACTTGTTGGTTTTCGATGTGACGGTGGCAAGCATTGATGTCTGCTCATTCTCACCTTGTTATCAGGAGAACAGACTACCAGCCCTCCAGCCCACCAGCCCACCAGGCCACCAGCCCACGAGCCCTCCATCCCTCCCTGGTGGTCTAGTGGTTAGGATTCGGCGCTCTCACCGCCGCGGCCCGGGTTCGATTCCCGGTCAGGGAAAGGTCTTTTGCCTTCCAATTGTGGACTGCGAATTCAAGCTCTGCTGACAGCTGTGAGAAAGCCAGCTCCAAGCCAAAACATTGGTGGGAACATGAAAAAAACACCTCCGTCGAGCCGGAGTTGAACCAGCGACCTAAGGATGGCCAACACTCCAACCTACGATCCTCCGCTCTACCAGCTGAGCTATCGAAGGGGCTAAGGGCTAGTCAGAACCTCGACATATCAGGGTTCTGTAGCTCTACTGCTGGCCAAAAAGTCACTTCTGGTGCAGGAAGATTTGCTGGATCAGAACCTCGACATATCAGGGTTCTGTAGCTCTACTGTTGGCCAAAAAGTCACTTCTGGTGCAGGAAGATTTGCTGGATTTTTGAGGAGGGAAGCAAAAAGGAGCATGCATTCCCATACCGGGAGTTGAACCCGGGCCGCCTGGGTGAAAACCAGGAATCCTAACCGCTAGACCATATGGGATTTGGACACTTTAAACTGGCCATGGGCTTCTGGCGCACTTTCCATACATGTGGTCAGCGTGGGCGCAGGACCTTGTAGTGGCCTGTTGCTTTAGTTCTGTGACTGTAACAATGTGATAATAATTTGGCAAAACAAGAATTATCCAAAAGGACGGTTTTCTGAATTATATAGTGTTGTATGCATTCAGGGAATCTGTTTTTTCACTCAACCCGGGGGTTCAGTGTATTTGGGCAGATTCCTGTGATTGCAGAATTGATTCCTCAAACTGGTAATTAAGCTCTTGTCCAAGTGAAAATACTCGTGTCATCCATTTGAAAACACACACGGCAACCTTTATCTAGAGGAAAAACTGGAGTCAACCCCTGGCTGCGTACGAGAAAACCAGGAATCCTAACTGCTAGACCATATGGGAACTGGCCAGCTTTAACTGGCCACAAGCTTGTGGGCCACTTTCCATAAATGTGGCCAGTGTGGGCGCAGGGTTTTGTAGTGGCCTGTTGCTTTTGGTGTGTGACTGTAACAATGTGATAATAATTTGGCAATACAAGAATCATCCGAAGGGACGGTTTACTGAAATATATAGTGTTGCATGCATTCAAGGGACATGTTTGTTGACTCACACATGGTTCAGTATTTTGGCCAGAATCCTGTGATTGCTGAATTTATACCTCGAACTGGTAATTAAGGTCTTGTCCAGGTGAAAATACTTGTGTCATGCATCTGAAAACACACATGGCAACCGTTATCTAGAGGAAAAACTGCCTATCGTCGGTCTGTCAAGGTACAAAACTGACATGTTGTGAGGTTAATAATGAAAGTGAGACCAACTTTTAATCCGCAAAATTGCTGATTATTCGCTCGTTCAGTTTAATGCAGATTACAAATTATTCTCAATGCCCAGGTGGCAATTAGTGATAAGGCTTCAAAATGGCAAGCCTGTGACATCAAAACCACATGGCATTGCACCCTTCAAAGTAGTAAAGCGGTTACAGAGTAGCGATGAAATTGTTCATTCTAGAATCAACTGGCCCACCAGCCTGCATTTTGTGAGACGAATGGCAATACCAAAGCATGTCCGTGTCTCCCCTAGACATCGGAATGGGTGTGCAGAATGTGCCTTTTTTTGGAAAAAATAGAAGAATGCCTAGAGAGTTGCCTTTTCTTTTGGACTTTGGAGAAAAAAAACACAACAACAAAATAAGCCGGAGAAAAACAAGCACAGAGCGAGCCAGCCAGGAGTCGAACCTAGAATCTTCTGATCCGTAGTCAGACGCGTTATCCATTGCGCCACTGGCCCACCATTAGTAGAGACGCCCGATTGTTACAGACTTGTTGGTTTTCGATGTGACGGTGGCAAGCATTGATGTCTGCTCATTCTCACCTTGTTATCAGGAGAACATACTACCAGCCCACCAGCCCACCAGCCCACCAGCCCTCCCTGGTGGTCTAGTGGTTAGGATTCGGCGCTCTCACCGCCGCGGCCCGGGTTCGATTCCCGGTCAGGGAAAGCTCTTTTGCCTTCCAATTGTGGACTGCGAATTCAAGCTCTGCTGACAGCTGTGAGAAAGCCAGCTCCAAACCAAAAAATTGGTGGGAACATGAAAAAAAACACCTCCTTCGAGCCGGAGTTGAACCAGCGACCTAAGGATGGCCAACACTCCAACCTACAGTCCTCCGCTCTACCAGCTGAGCTATCGAAGGGGCTAAGGGCTAGTCAGAACCTCGACATATCAGGGTTCTGTAGCTCTACTGCTGGCCAAAAAGTCACTTCTGGTGCAGGAAGATTTGCTGGATCAGAACCTCGACATATCAGGGTTCTGTAGCTCTACTGTTGGCCAAAAAGTCACTTCTGGTGCAGGAAGATTTGCTGGATTTTTGAGGAGGGAAGCAAAAAGGAGCATGCATTCCCATACCGGGAGTTGAACCCGGGCCGCCTGGGTGAAAACCAGGAATCCTAACCGCTAGACCATATGGGATTTGGACACTTTAAACTGGCCATGGGCTTCTGGCGCACTTTCCATACATGTGGTCAGCGTGGGCGCAGGACCTTGTAGTGGCCTGTTGCTTTAGTTCTGTGACTGTAACAATGTGATAATAATTTGGCAAAACAAGAATTATCCAAAAGGACGGTTTTCTGAATTATATAGTGTTGTATGCATTCAGGGAATCTGTTTTTTCACTCAACCCGGGGGTTCAGTGTATTTGGGCAGATTCCTGTGATTGCAGAATTGATTCCTCAAACTGGTAATTAAGCTCTTGTCCAAGTGAAAATACTCGTGTCATCCATTTGAAAACACACACGGCAACCTTTATCTAGAGGAAAAACTGGAGTCAACCCCTGGCTGCGTACGAGAAAACCAGGAATCCTAACTGCTAGACCATATGGGAACTGGCCAGCTTTAACTGGCCACAAGCTTGTGGGCCACTTTCCATAAATGTGGCCAGTGTGGGCGCAGGGTTTTGTAGTGGCCTGTTGCTTTTGGTGTGTGACTGTAACAATGTGATAATAATTTGGCAATACAAGAATCATCCGAAGGGACGGTTTACTGAAATATATAGTGTTGCATGCATTCAAGGGACATGTTTGTTGACTCACACATGGTTCAGTATTTTGGCCAGAATCCTGTGATTGCTGAATTTATACCTCGAACTGGTAATTAAGGTCTTGTCCAGGTGAAAATACTTGTGTCATGCATCTGAAAACACACATGGCAACCGTTATCTAGAGGAAAAACTGCCTATCGTCGGTCTGTCAAGGTACAAAACTGACATGTTGTGAGGTTAATAATGAAAGTGAGACCAACTTTTAATCCGCAAAATTGCTGATTATTCGCTCGTTCAGTTTAATGCAGATTACAAATTATTCTCAATGCCCAGGTGGCAATTAGTGATAAGGCTTCAAAATGGCAAGCCTGTGACATCAAAACCACATGGCATTGCACCCTTCAAAGTAGTAAAGCGGTTACAGAGTAGCGATGAAATTGTTCATTCTAGAATCAACTGGCCCACCAGCCTGCATTTTGTGAGACGAATGGCAATACCAAAGCATGTCCGTGTCTCCCCTAGACATCGGAATGGGTGTGCAGAATGTGCCTTTTTTTGGAAAAAATAGAAGAATGCCTAGAGAGTTGCCTTTTCTTTTGGACTTTGGAGAAAAAAAACACAACAACAAAATAAGCCGGAGAAAAACAAGCACAGAGCGAGCCAGCCAGGAGTCGAACCTAGAATCTTCTGATCCGTAGTCAGACGCGTTATCCATTGCGCCACTGGCCCACCATTAGTAGAGACCCCCGATTGTTACAGACTTGTTGGTTTTCGATGTGACGGTGGCAAGCATTGATGTCTGCTCATTCTCACCTTGTTATCAGGAGAACATACTACCAGCCCACCAGCCCACCAGCCCTCCAGCCCACCAGCCCTCCCTGGTGGTCTAGTGGTTAGGATTCGGCGCTCTCACCGCTGCGGCCCGGGTTCGATTCCCGGTCAGGGAAAGCTCTTTTGCCTTCCAATTGTGGACTGCGAATTCAAGCTCTGCTGACAGCTGTGAGAAAGCCAGCTCCAAACCAAAAAATTGGTGGGAACATGAAAAAAAACACCTCCTTCGAGCCGGAGTTGAACCAGCGACCTAAGGATGGCCAACACTCCAACCTACAGTCCTCCGCTCTACCAGCTGAGCTATCGAAGGGGCTAAGGGCTAGTCAGAACCTCGACATATCAGGGTTCTGTAGCTCTACTGCTGGCCAAAAAGTCACTTCTGGTGCAGGAAGATTTGCTGGATCAGAACCTCGACATATCAGGGTTCTGTAGCTCTACTGTTGGCCAAAAAGTCACTTCTGGTGCAGGAAGATTTGCTGGATTTTTGAGGAGGGAAGCAAAAAGGAGCATGCATTCCCATACCGGGAGTTGAACCCGGGCCGCCTGGGTGAAAACCAGGAATCCTAACCGCTAGACCACATGGGATTTGGACACTTTAAACTGGCCATGGGCTTCTGGCGCACTTTCCATACATGTGGTCAGCGTGGGCGCAGGACCTTGTAGTGGCCTGTTGCTTTAGTTCTGTGACTGTAACAATGTGATAATAATTTGGCAAAACAAGAATTATCCAAAAGGACGGTTTTCTGAATTATATAGTGTTGTATGCATTCAGGGAATCTGTTTTTTCACTCAACCCGGGAGTTCAGTGTATTTGGGCAGATTCCTGTGATTGCAGAATTGATTCCTCAAACTGGTAATTAAGCTCTTGTCCAAGTGAAAATACTCGTGTCATCCATTTGAAAACACACACGGCAACCTTTATCTAGAGCAAAAACTGGAGTCAACCCCTGGCTGCGTACGAGAAAAGCAGGAATCCTAACTGCTAGACCATATGGGAACTGGCCAGCTTTAACTGGCCACAAGCTTGTGGGCCACTTTCCATAAATGTGGCCAGTGTGGGCGCAGGGTTTTGTAGTGGCCTGTTGCTTTTGGTGTGTGACTGTAACAATGTGATAATAATTTGGCAATACAAGAATCATCCGAAGGGACGGTTTACTGAAATATATAGTGTTGCATGCATTCAAGGGACATGTTTGTTGACTCACACATGGTTCAGTTTTTTGGCCAGAATCCTGTGATTGCTGAATTTATACCTCGAACTGGTAATTAAGGTCTTGTCCAGGTGAAAATACTTGTGTCATGCATCTGAAAACACACATGGCAACCGTTATCTAGAGGAAAAACTGCCTATCGTCGGTCTGTCAAGGTACAAAACTGACATGTTGTGAGGTTAATAATGAAAGTGAGACCAACTTTTAATCCGCAAAATTGCTGATTATTCGCTCGTTCAGTTTAATGCAAATTACAAATTATTCTCAATGTCCAGGTGGCAATTAGTGATAAGGCTTCAAAATGGCAAGCCTGTGACATCAAAACCACATGGCATTGCACCCTTCAAAGTAGTAAAGCGGTTACAGAGTAGCGATGAAATTGTTCATTCTAGAATCAACTGGCCCACCAGCCTGCATTTTGTGAGACGAATGGCAATACCAACGCATGTCCGTGTCTCCCCTAGACATCGGAATGGGTGTGCAGAATGTGCCTTTTTTTGGAAAAAATAGAAGAATGCCTAGAGAGTTGCCTTTTCTTTTGGACTTTGGAGAAAAAAAACACAACAACAAAATAAGCCGGAGAAAAACAAGCACAGAGCGAGCCAGCCAGGAGTCGAACCTAGAATCTTCTGATCCGTAGTCAGACGCGTTATCCATTGCGCCACTGGCCCACCATTAGTAAAGACCCCCGATTGTTACAGACTTGTTGGTTTTCGATGTGACGGTGGCAAGCATTGATGTCTGCTCATTCTCACCTTGTTATCAAGAGAACAGACTACCAGCCCTCCAGCCCACCAGCCCTCCAGCCCACCAGCCCACCAGCCCTCCAGCCCACCATCCCTCCCTGGTGGTCTAGTGGTTAGTATTCGGCGCTCTCACCGCCGCGGCCCGGGTTCGATTCCCGGTCAGGGAAAGCTCTTTTGCCTTCCAATTGTGGTCTGCGAATTCAAGCTCTGCTGACAGCTGTGAGAAAGCCAGCTCCAAGCCAAAACATTGGTGGGAACATAAAAAAAACACCTCCTTCGAGCCGGAGTTGAACCAGCGACCTAAGGATGGCCAACACTCCAACCTACAGTCCTCCGCTCTACCAGCTGAGCTACCGAAGGGGCTAAGGGCTAGTCAGAACCTCGACATATCAGGGTTCTGTAGCTCTACTGTTGGCCAAAAAGTTACTTCTGGTGCAGGAAGATTTGCTGGATCAGAACCTCGACATAACAGGGTTCTGTAGCTCTACTGCTGGCCAAAAAGTCACTTCTGGTGCAGGAAGATTTGCTGGATTTTTGAGGAGGGAATCAAAAAGGAGCATGCATTCCCATACCGGGAGTTGAACCCGGGCCGCCTGGGTGAAAACCAGGAATCCTAACCGCTAGACCATATGGGATTTGGACACTTTAAACTGGCCATGGGCTTCTCGCGCACTTTCCATACATGTGGTCAGCGTGGGCGCAGGACCTTGTAGTGGCCTGTTGCTTTAGTTCTGTGACTGTAACAATGTGATAATAATTTGGCAATACAAGAATCATCCGAAGGGACGGTTTACTGAAATATATAGTGTTGCATGCATTCAAGGGACATGTTTGTTGACTCACACATGGTTCAGTTTTTTGGCCAGAATCCTGTGATTGCTGAATTTATACCTCGAACTGGTAATTAAGGTCTTGTCCAGGTGAAAATACTTGTGTCATGCATCTGAAAACACACATGGCAACCGTTATCTAGAGGAAAAACTGCCTATCGTCGGTCTGTCAAGGTACAAAACTGACATGTTGTGAGGTTAATAATGAAAGTGAGACCAACTTTTAATCCGCAAAATTGCTGATTATTCGCTCGTTCAGTTTAATGCAGATTACAAATTATTCTCAATGTCCAGGTGGCAATTAGTGATAAGGCTTCAAAATGGCAAGCCTGTGACATCAAAACCACATGGCATTGCACCCTTCAAAGTAGTAAAGCGGTTACAGAGTAGCGATGAAATTGTTCATTCTAGAATCAACTGGCCCACCAGCCTGCATTTTGTGAGACGAATGGCAATACCAAAGCATGTCCGTGTCTCCCCTAGACATCGGAATGGGTGTGCAGAATGTGCCTTTTTTGGAAAAAATAGAAGAATGCCTAGAGAGTTGCCTTTTCTTTTGGACTTTGGAGAAAAAAAACACAACAACAAAATAAGCCGGAGAAAAACAAGCACAGAGCGAGCCAGCCAGGAGTCGAACCTAGAATCTTCTGATCCTTAGTCAGACGCTTTATCCATTGCGCCACTGGCCCACCATTATTAAAGACCCCCGATTGTTACAGACTTGTTGGTTTTCGATGTGACGGTGGCAAGCATTGATGTCTGCTCATTCTCACCTTGTTATCAGGAGAACAGACTACCAGCCCTCCAGCCCACCAGCCCACCAGCGCACCAGCCCACGAGCCCACGAGCCCTCCATCCCTCCCTGGTGGTCTAGTGGTTAGGATTCGGCGCTCTCACCGCCGCGGCCCGGGTTCGATTCCCGGTCAGGGAAAGGTCTTTTGCCTTCCAATTGTGGACTGCGAATTCAAGCTCTGCTGACAGCTGTGAGAAAGCCAGCTCCAAGCCAAAACATTGGTGGGAACATGAAAAAAACACCTCCTTCGAGCCGGAGTTGAACCAGCGACCTAAGGATGGCCAACACTCCAACCTACGATCCTCCGCTCTACCAGCTGAGCTATCGAAGGGGCTAAGGGCTAGTCAGAACCTCGACATATCAGGGTTCTGTAGCTCTACTGCTGGCCAAAAAGTCACTTCTGGTGCAGGAAGATTTGCTGGATCAGAACCTCGACATATCAGGGTTCTGTAGCTCTACTGTTGGCCAAAAAGTCACTTCTGGTGCAGGAAGATTTGCTGGATTTTTGAGGAGGGAAGCAAAAAGGAGCATGCATTCCCATACCGGGAGTTGAACCCGGGCCGCCTGGGTGAAAACCAGGAATCCTAACCGCTAGACCATATGGGATTTGGACACTTTAAACTGGCCATGGGCTTCTGGCGCACTTTCCATACATGTGGTCAGCGTGGGCGCAGGACCTTGTAGTGGCCTGTTGCTTTAGTTCTGTGACTGTAACAATGTGATAATAATTTGGCAAAACAAGAATTATCCAAAAGGACGGTTTTCTGAATTATATAGTGTTGTATGCATTCAGGGAATCTGTTTTTTCACTCAACCCGGGGGTTCAGT
The DNA here is from genome assembly GCF_023724105.1 of Carassius gibelio. Lineage (NCBI taxonomy): Eukaryota > Metazoa > Chordata > Actinopteri > Cypriniformes > Cyprinidae > Carassius > Carassius gibelio. Next base: position 23,629,681 of record NC_068381.1, read on the forward strand.
GTATTTGGGCAGATTCCTGTGATTGCAGAATTGATTCCTCAAACTGGTAATTAAGCTCTTGTCCAAGTGAAAATACTCGTGTCATCCATTTGAAAACACACACGGCAACCTTTATCTAAAGGAAAAACTGGAGTCAACCCCTGGCTGCGTACGAGAAAACCAGGAATCCTAACTGCTAGACCATATGGGAACTGGCCAGCTTTAACTGGCCACAAGCTTGTGGGCCACTTTCCATAAATGTGGCCAGTGTGGGCGCAGGGTTTTGTAGTGGCCTGTTGCTTTTGGTGTGTGACTGTAACAATGTGATAATAATTTGGCAATACAAGAATCATCCGAAGGGACGGTTTACTGAAATATATAGTGTTGCATGCATTCAAGGGACATGTTTGTTGACTCACACATGGTTCAGTATTTTGGCCAGAATCCTGTGATTGCTGAATTTATACCTCGAACTGGTAATTAAGGTCTTGTCCAGGTGAAAATACTTGTGTCATGCATCTGAAAACACACATGGCAACCGTTATCTAGAGGAAAAACTGCCTATCGTCGGTCTGTCAAGGTACAAAACTGACATGTTGTGAGGTTAATAATGAAAGTGAGACCAACTTTTAATCCGCAAAATTGCTGATTATTCGCTCGTTCAGTTTAATGCAGATTACAAATTATTCTCAATGCCCAGGTGGCAATTAGTGATAAGGCTTCAAAATGGCAAGCCTGTGACATCAAAACCACATGGCATTGCACCCTTCAAAGTAGTAAAGCGGTTACAGAGTAGCGATGAAATTGTTCATTCTAGAATCAACTGGCCCACCAGCCTGCATTTTGTGAGACGAATGGCAATACCAAAGCATGTCCGTGTCTCCCCTAGACATCGGAATGGGTGTGCAGAATGTGCCTTTTTTGGAAAAAATAGAAGAATGCCTAGAGAGTTGCCTTTTCTTTTGGACTTTGGAGAAAAAAAACACAACAACAAAATAAGCCGGAGAAAAACAAGCACAGAGCGAGCCAGCCAGGAGTCGAACCTAGAATCTTCTGATCCGTAGTCAGACGCTTTATCCATTGCGCCACTGGCCCACCATTATTAAAGACCCCCGATTGTTACAGACTTGTTGGTTTTCGATGTGACGGTGGCAAGCATTGATGTCTGCTCATTCTCACCTTGTTATCAGGAGAACAGACTACCAGCCCTCCAGCCCACCAGCCCACCAGCACACCAGCCCACGAGCCCACGAGCCCTCCATCCCTCCCTGGTGGTCTAGTGGTTAGGATTCGGCGCTCTCACCGCCGCGGCCCGGGTTCGATTCCCGGTCAGGGAAAGGTCTTTTGCCTTCCAATTGTGGACTGCGAATTCAAGCTCTGCTGACAGCTGTGAGAAAGCCAGCTCCAAGCCAAAACATTGGTGGGAACATGAAAAAAACACCTCCTTCGAGCCGGAGTTGAACCAGCGACCTAAGGATGGCCAACACTCCAACCTACGATCCTCCGCTCTACCAGCTGAGCTATCGAAGGGGCTAAGGGCTAGTCAGAACCTCGACATATCAGGGTTCTGTAGCTCTACTGCTGGCCAAAAAGTCACTTCTGGTGCAGGAAGATTTGCTGGATCAGAACCTCGACATATCAGGGTTCTGTAGCTCTACTGTTGGCCAAAAAGTCACTTCTGGTGCAGGAAGATTTGCTGGATTTTTGAGGAGGGAAGCAAAAAGGAGCATGCATTCCCATACCGGGAGTTGAACCCGGGCCGCCTGGGTGAAAACCAGGAATCCTAACCGCTAGACCATATGGGATTTGGACACTTTAAACTGGCCATGGGCTTCTGGCGCACTTTCCATACATGTGGTCAGCGTGGGCGCAGGACCTTGTAGTGGCCTGTTGCTTTAGTTCTGTGACTGTAACAATGTGATAATAATTTGGCAAAACAAGAATTATCCAAAAGGACGGTTTTCTGAATTATATAGTGTTGTATGCATTCAGGGAATCTGTTTTTTCACTCAACCCGGGGGTTCAGTGTATTTGGGCAGATTCCTGTGATTGCAGAATTGATTCCTCAAACTGGTAATTAAGCTCTTGTCCAAGTGAAAATACTCGTGTCATCCATTTGAAAACACACACGGCAACCTTTATCTAGAGGAAAAACTGGAGTCAACCCCTGGCTGCGTACGAGAAAACCAGGAATCCTAACTGCTAGACCATATGGGAACTGGCCAGCTTTAACTGGCCACAAGCTTGTGGGCCACTTTCCATAAATGTGGCCAGTGTGGGCGCAGGGTTTTGTAGTGGCCTGTTGCTTTTGGTGTGTGACTGTAACAATGTGATAATAATTTGGCAATACAAGAATCATCCGAAGGGACGGTTTACTGAAATATATAGTGTTGCATGCATTCAAGGGACATGTTTGTTGACTCACACATGGTTCAGTATTTTGGCCAGAATCCTGTGATTGCTGAATTTATACCTCGAACTGGTAATTAAGGTCTTGTCCAGGTGAAAATACTTGTGTCATGCATCTGAAAACACACATGGCAACCGTTATCTAGAGGAAAAACTGCCTATCGTCGGTCTGTCAAGGTACAAAACTGACATGTTGTGAGGTTAATAATGAAAGTGAGACCAACTTTTAATCCGCAAAATTGCTGATTATTCGCTCGTTCAGTTTAATGCAGATTACAAATTATTCTCAATGCCCAGGTGGCAATTAGTGATAAGGCTTCAAAATGGCAAGCCTGTGACATCAAAACCACATGGCATTGCACCCTTCAAAGTAGCAAAGCGGTTACAGAGTAGCGATGAAATTGTTCATTCTAGAATCAACTGGCCCACCAGCCTGCATTTTGTGAGACGAATGGCAATACCAAAGCATGTCCGTGTCTCCCCTAGACATCGGAATGGGTGTGCAGAATGTGCCTTTTTTTGGAAAAAATAGAAGAATGCCTAGAGAGTTGCCTTTTCTTTTGGACTTTGGAGAAAAAAAACACAACAACAAAATAAGCCGGAGAAAAGCAAGCACAGAGCGAGCCAGCCAGGAGTCGAACCTAGAATCTTCTGATCCGTAGTCAGACGCGTTATCCATTGCGCCAAGGCCGGCGCCCATTAGTCGAGGTAAAGATCCTAAAAGACGCACAAGTACGCGAGTTCGCGGCCCGCTCCGACCAGTGATGGAATTCCTGGAATGTGTCCGTTTTGACGCTGCTGATGCATGCGTGCGTAATCATCATGATCCCCCGTAATTTAATCGAACGTAAATTCGTCCCCCGCACTTTAATTTGGGAACTTTCCAGGGTAAACAATCACGTTATGTACGTTTCATTCATACCGGACGCCGGAGGGCGCTCTCTCGCATTAAGTCCAAAACGGACTCGTAGAAGCACCAACTTGTGACCACTATGTGACGCACGCTACAGGAAATACCTTATATGGACAAAGGCATCCAGCGGTCACTGGATAAAAAAAGCTGAAATGAATTGACAGATAAAACGTAAATATTCATTGCAAAAATACGTGATTTGTGTTTTTGTGCATTTTCATAACAAAATACATGAATAACGCAGCGCTCACTGACACATTTTTTTCAGTATATTATTTTTACAGTATAACATTATATTATATTATTATATTTTCTGACTTATTCTGGAAGTCCCTGTTTCTTTGTGTGTGTGTTTTACTGTTATGTAATACTGGAATACTTAAAAAAATGTTTGTTTTTTTTGCAACTACAATTACAGTGAGAAATAGGCACAAAAACATTGTGAGTGCAAAGATTAACAACCCTTTTTATTTGCAAATATAAAGTCAATATATAAAATTATAACAACAGTGCAAATATATATACATGTACAAATATTGTGAGAATACAAATAGTGTGAGGGCAAATATTAACAACCCTTTTAATCTGCATATATATTTTAAAGCCAATAAAACATTTAGAACAGTAATGCAATTTTGTACAGTATACACCAAAAATGTTTACCACAATAATAAAATTTGTACATATCAGTGTAAAAATATAATAAATATCAAACCAAAACAAACATTTGCAGTGCAATTTTGACATCAGACTTAGAAAATAATAAGAATTAATAGTAAACAAAGACAGACATTTACCACAGCAGTACAATTATGACATATTTGCTTAAAAAAAAAAGTAAATAAAAATTGTTTTTACCACTGTAGTGGACTTTTCATATATTAGCCAAAATAATAATAAAAAACATAAACATACCGTTTATATTATATATCTATCTTGGATGTGCTTGTAAGCACATGCTACCACAGTGAAGCGGGACACCCTCACTCCATCACAGCGCACCGCGTTTGGGTAGAGAGCACAGAGCCTTATGAAAATGGCCTCCACCACTCGGTTGCAGTCAGGCCACTGTGCAGGACTATGAGCCCCAACGAAACACCTGCAAATTACAACAGAATACATATTATTAATGTAAGATTGTTTTCATTGTGTGATCTTATTTTTATTTTACCTTTCCTATGCTGTCTGTTTTGCTTTGTGTTGTCTAAATGTTCATTTATAATATGTGCGCATAGTTATGTTGTCTCTCTTTGTTTTGTTTTTAGATTGATGTTGAAATGTCATATCAATAAATCAGTTCTCTACTGTGTTGTGGAATAATTACAGGGTGTTGTTAGTCAGCAAGTCAGGTTTTTTTTCACAATAATGACTGCATATTATCCCACTTATTACATGGCTACTTACTAAAGTACAGTAAAAGACAAATTATTTGACTCAACATGATACAAAATGATTTTAATGATTTAAGAAATGATTGCCTTGTTTCTTCTAAATTAAATATTCCAGTGTACAGTTGGAACTGTGTTCATAGCAATGTAACATACTTAGCAACCTAATATATATAGTCAGAATAAAACGTAAATCACAACTAATAATTTATGTTGTAATCAGGCTAAGTTTGAACTTAACAGGCTACAGGAAGATAAGCTAGTCATGAAGGTGTCAGGTTTTACTAATTTAACTAGAAATCCTTACTAAACAAAAAAAGTTGTAGGTGATATTTCAGCCAGTTTCAGATATATATATATTTTATATAAAAAAATGTGTAGACCCTGTGTTTACTAAACGTAACATACCTTTTGCTGCTCTCCACACCTGGGGCCACAATCTTCTTAGTGGCCCTGAATCGTCCCTGTTTTAGGTTGGTTTGGTTACGTGGTGGGTAAATGGTCTTTTTCTTGTCATACTCCCCCAATGCCTGCCATAGGGAGATGATCTTGATGCACTCTTCTCCCGACAAAGCCAGACGGTGGTCTCTGAGGCTAACCAAAAACTCTGCCAAGTCCTGCACGGCTCCATACCCCTCAATATTATCAGGTCCAACCGAATCCTAAAATGAAAGATAATTTAGGAACTTTTGATAGCATCAGTGAATACAAATATTCACATGAAAGCACATCCAATGTAACCCAGATTATGCTTACACACATGTAAATGTACATAAAAAATAAACTGGACCCTTACATCATGTGAAGTGTTCTCTTCCAATGTTGGACGATCCGTTTCTGCAGATAATCGGTCCACTGGGGCAACATTAAAAAGGTAAATATTTATTTTAAATTTGTATTTATGCCTTTCAATGTGATAAATACAAATTTATAGTTAGTGTGATAACAAATACGAAACCTTTATGAATACTTTAGTAAAACTCACAGCTATGTGCTCCAGGAAAGAGTTCTAGATTTGATTCAGCGTGCAGTGAGCTGCTGACAGGAGATGACACTGATGATGGAGGGACCACAAACAGTGATGACGTGGGGCTGGTTGCTGGAGGAGTTGGAAATGATGCTGCAGATGCTGCAGATGCTGCAGACACTGATGCTTGTGAAGAGGCAGCAGGTGTCCGTTCAGTGTCAAAGGTGGGGACAGTGATGTCCTGAAACTCCTCAAGTTCAGCATAACCTTCATCCACCTCTATACCAACCTCAGTAGTCTCTGACTCTTCAATGGCCAACTTGTAGTCCTGCAGTTTGCTGGTAAAGATATTCCACTCCAATAAGCTCACCTTTAAAATAGTAAAACATTGACAATTAGATAATATACCACAATATTATATTATAACTCAGTTCCTCAGTTTCCTTTGCAAATCATTAGCTAAAGATTAATTAAAGCTGACAACTGGAAGTTGAAGTGCATAGCTTTGGCCACTGTAGTAATTAACATATACATTTAAATCATTAGTTAATATAATGTTATTACTCAACTTATACATTAAAGTACATTTGACTGGTAACAATTTATTTATTACTTAATCTATTAATCATATAGAATGTTTATTAGTTGCTGATGTAGTAATCATTAATAAATGGTTTAAGTTAGTCCTTCATGAGTTTACATTAACTCGTGATTATCTGTGCATTCTTGAAGCATGAATTAATGCATATTTGTGCACCAGTATTGTAATTTTATTGATAAAAGACTCACTTACATTGCAAATGTTGGTTAGAAGTTAATCGATGACCGTTATCTTCTTCTTCTTCACCCGTGATCCTTAAATCTCCGGTAGTTTTTAATGTTATCAATTGATCTACTTACTACGAAGAATCGCGGATGAGGAACGGGCGCTGATTGGCAAATTCGCGGTTGCGATACGAGCGCTGATTGGCAAATTCGCGGTTGCGATACGAGCGCTGATTGGCAAATTCGCGGTTGCGATACGAGCGCTGATTGGCAAATTCGCGGTTGCGATACGAGCGCTGATTGGCTAAAACATAAGTTTCATGGTTGCAGCCGGGAACGTGATTGGCTGTCATAACAAAGAATAACCACGACCTACAGGTGACATGGAGCGCCACTGGCCCACCATTAGTAGAGACCCCCGATTGTTACAGACTTGTTGGTTTTCGATGTGACGGTGGCAAGCATTGATGTCTGCTCATTCTCACCTTGTTATCAGGAGAACATACTACCAGCCCACCAGCCCACCAGCCCACCAGCCCTCCAGCCCACCAGCCCTCCCTGGTGGTCTAGTGGTTAGGATTCGGCGCTCTCACCGCCGCGGCCCGGGTTCGATTCCCGGTCAGGGAAAGCTCTTTTGCCTTCCAATTGTGGACTGCGAATTCAAGCTCTGCTGACAGCTGTGAGAAAGCCAGCTCCAAACCAAAAAATTGGTGGGAACATGAAAAAAAACACCTCCTTCGAGCCGGAGTTGAACCAGCGACCTAAGGATGGCCAACACTCCAACCTACAGTCCTCCGCTCTACCAGCTGAGCTATCGAAGGGGCTAAGGGCTAGTCAGAACCTCGACATATCAGGGTTCTGTAGCTCTACTGCTGGCCAAAAAGTCACTTCTGGTGCAGGAAGATTTGCTGGATCAGAACCTCGACATATCAGGGTTCTGTAGCTCTACTGTTGGCCAAAAAGTCACTTCTGGTGCAGGAAGATTTGCTGGATTTTTGAGGAGGGAAGCAAAAAGGAGCATGCATTCCCATACCGGGAGTTGAACCCGGGCCGCCTGGGTGAAAACCAGGAATCCTAACCGCTAGACCATATGGGATTTGGACACTTTAAACTGGCCATGGGCTTCTGGCGCACTTTCCATACATGTGGTCAGCGTGGGCGCAGGACCTTGTAGTGGCCTGTTGCTTTAGTTCTGTGACTGTAACAATGTGATAATAATTTGGCAAAACAAGAATTATCCAAAAGGACGGTTTTCTGAATTATATAGTGTTGTATGCATTCAGGGAATCTGTTTTTTCACTCAACCCGGGGGTTCAGTGTATTTGGGCAGATTCCTGTGATTGCAGAATTGATTCCTCAAACTGGTAATTAAGCTCTTGTCCAAGTGAAAATACTCGTGTCATCCATTTGAAAACACACACGGCAACCTTTATCTAGAGGAAAAACTGGAGTCAACCCCTGGCTGCGTACGAGAAAACCAGGAATCCTAACTGCTAGACCATATGGGAACTGGCCAGCTTTAACTGGCCACAAACTTGTGGGCCACTTTCCATAAATGTGGCCAGTGTGGGCGCAGGGTTTTGTAGTGGCCTGTTGCTTTTGGTGTGTGACTGTAACAATGTGATAATAATTTGGCAATGCAAGAATCATCCGAAGGGACGGTTTACTGAAATATATAGTGTTGCATGCATTCAAGGGACATGTTTGTTGACTCACACATGGTTCAGTTTTTTGGCCAGAATCCTGTGATTGCTGAATTTATACCTCGAACTGGTAATTAAGGTCTTGTCCAGGTGAAAATACTTGTGTCATGCATCTGAAAACACACATGGCAACCGTTATCTAGAGGAAAAACTGCCTATCGTCGGTCTGTCAAGGTACAAAACTGACATGTTGTGAGGTTAATAATGAAAGTGAGACCAACTTTTAATCCGCAAAATTGCTGATTATTCGCTCGTTCAGTTTAATGCAGATTACAAATTATTCTCAATGCCCAGGTGGCAATTAGTGATAAGGCTTCAAAATGGCAAGCCTGTGACATCAAAACCACATGGCATTGCACCCTTCAAAGTAGTAAAGCGGTTACAGAGTAGCGATGAAATTGTTCATTCTAGAATCAACTGGCCCACCAGCCTGCATTTTGTGAGACGAATGGCAATACCAACGCATGTCCGTGTCTCCCCTAGACATCGGAATGGGTGTGCAGAATGTGCCTTTTTTTGGAAAAAATAGAAGAATGCCTAGAGAGTTGCCTTTTCTTTTGGACTTTGGAGAAAAAAAACACAACAACAAAATAAGCCGGAGAAAAACAAGCACAGAGCGAGCCAGCCAGGAGTCGAACCTAGAATCTTCTGATCCGTAGTCAGACGCGTTACCCATTGCGCCACTGGCCCACCATTAGTAAAGACCCCCGATTGTTACAGACTTGTTGGTTTTCGATGTGACGGTGGCAAGCATTGATGTCTGCTCATTCTCACCTTGTTATCAGGAGAACAGACTACCAGCCCTCCAGCCCACCAGCCCACCAGTCCTTCAGCCCACCAGCCCACCAGCCCACGAGCCCTCCAGTCCACCATCCCTCCCTGGTGGTCTAGTGGTTAGGATTCGGCGCTCTCACCGCCGCGGCCCGGGTTCGATTCCCGGTCAGGGAAAGCTCTTTTGCCTTCCAATTGTGGTCTGCGAATTCAAGCTCTGCTGACAGCTGTGAGAAAGCCAGCTCCAAACCAAAAAATTGGTGGGAACATGAAAAAAAACACCTCCTTCGAGCCGGAGTTGAACCAGCGACCTAAGGATGGCCAACACTCCAACCTACAGTACTCCGCTCTACCAGCTGAGCTTTCGAAGGGGCTAAGGGCTAGTCAGAACCTCGACATATCAGGGTTCTGTAGCTCTACTGCAGGCCAAAAAGTCACTTCTGGTGCAGGAAGATTTGCTGGATCAGAACCTCGACATATCAGGGTTCTGTAGCTCTACTGCTGGCCAAAAAGTCACTTCTGGTGCAGGAAGATTTGCTGGATTTTTGAGGAGGGAAGCAAAAAGGAGCATGCATTCCCATACCGGGAGTTGAACCCGGGCCGCCTGGGTGAAAACCAGGAATCCTAACGCTAGACCATATGGGATTTGGACACTTTAAACTGGCCATGGGCTTCTGGCGCACTTTCCATACATGTGGTCAGCGTGGGCGCAGGACCTTGTAGTGGCCTGTTGCTTTAGTTCTGTGACTGTAACAATGTGATAATAATTTGGCAAAACAAGAATTATCCAAAAGGACGGTTTTCTGAATTATATAGTGTTGTATGCATTCAGGGAATCTGTTTTTTCACTCAACCCGGGGGTTCAGTGTATTTGGGCAGATTCCTGTGATTGCAGAATTGATTCCTCAAACTGGTAATTAAGCTCTTGTCCAAGTGAAAATACTCGTGTCATCCATTTGAAAACACACACGGCAACCTTTATCTAGAGGAAAAACTTGGGTCAACCCCTGGCTGCGTACGAGAAAACCAGGAATCCTAACTGCTAGACCATATGGGAACTGGCCAGCTTTAACTAGCCACAAGCTTGTGGGCCACTTTCCATAAATGTGACCAGTGTGGGCGCAGGGTTTTGTAGTGGCCTGTTGCTTTTGGTGTGTGACTGTAACAATGTGATAATAATTTGGCAATACAAGAATCATCCGAAGGGACGGTTTACTGAAATATATAGTGTTGCATGCATTCAAGGGAAATGTTTGTTGACTCACACATGGTTCAGTTTTTTGGCCAGAATCCTGTGATTGCTGAATTTATACATCGAACTGGTAATTAAGGTCTTGTCCAGGTGAAAATACTTGTGTCATGCATCTGAAAACACACATGGCAACCGTTATCTAGAGGAAAAACTGCCTATCGTCGGTCTGTCAAGGTACAAAACTGACATGTTGTTAGGTTAATAATGAAAGTGAGACCAATTTTTAATCCGCAAAATTGCTGATTATTCGCTCGTTCAGTTTAATGCAAATTACAAATTATTCTCAATGTCCAGGTGGCAATTAGTGATAAGGCTTCAAAATGGCAAGCCTGTGACATCAAAACCACATGGCATTGCACCCTTCAAAGTAGTAAAGCGGTTACAGAGTAGCGATGAAATTGTTCATTCTAGAATCAACTGGCCCACTAGCCTGCATTTTGTGAGACGAAGGGCAATACCAAAGCATGTCCGTGTCTCCCCTAGACATCGGAATTGGTGTGCAGAATGTGCCTTTTTTTGGAAAAAATAGAAGAATGCCTAGAGAGTTGCCTTTTCTTTTGGACTTTGGAGAAAAAAAACACAACAACAAAATAAGCCGGAGAAAAACAAGCACAGAGTGAGCCAGCCAGGAGTCGAACCTAGAATCTTCTGATCCGTAGTCAGACGCGTTATCCATTGCGCCACTGGCCCACCATTAGTAAAGACCCCCGATTGTTACAGACTTGTTGGTTTTCGATGTGACGGTGGCAAGCATTGATGTCTGCTCATTCTCACATTGTTATCAAGAGAACAGACTACCAGCCCTCCAGCCCACCAGCCCTCCAGCCCACCATCCCTCCCTGGTGGTCTAGTGGTTAGGATTCGGCGCTCTCACCGCCGCGGCCCGGGTTCGATTCCCGGTCAGGGAAAGCTCTTTTGCCTTCCAATTGTGGTCTGCGAATTCAAGCTCTGCTGACAGCTGTGAGAAAGCCAGCTCCAAGCCAAAACATTGGTGGGAACATGAAAAAAACACCTCCTTCGAGCCGGAGTTGAACCAGCGACCTAAGGATGGCCAACACTCCAACCTACAGTCCTCCGCTCTACCAGCTGAGCTACCGTAGGGGCTAAGGGCTAGTCAGAACCTCGACATATCAGGGTTCTGTAGCTCTACTGTTGGCCAAAAAGTTACTTCTGGTGCAGGAAGATTTGCTGGATCAGAACCTCGACATAACAGGGTTCTGTAGCTCTACTGCTGGCCAAAAAGTCACTTCTGGTGCAGGAAGATTTGCTGGATTTTTGAGGAGGGAATCAAAAAGGAGCATGCATTCCCATACCGGGAGTTGAACCCGGGCCGCCTGGGTGAAAACCAGGAATCCTAACCGCTAGACCATATGGGATTTGGACACTTTAAACTGGCCATGGGCTTCTCGCGCACTTTCCATACATGTGGTCAGCGTGGGCGCAGGACCTTGTAGTGGCCTGTTGCTTTAGTTCTGTGACTGTAACAATGTGATAATAATTTGGCAAAACAAGAATTATCCAAAAGGACGGTTTTCTGAATTATATAGTGTTGTATGCATTCAGGGAATCTGTTTTTTCACTCAACCCGGGGGTTCAGTGTATTTGGGCAGATTCCTGTGATTGCAGAATTGATTCCTCAAACTGGTAATTAAGCTCTTGTCCAAGTGAAAATACTCGTGTCATCCATTTGAAAACACACACGGCAACCTTTATCTAGAGGAAAAACTGGAGTCAACCCCTGGCTGCGTATGAGAAAACCAGGAATCCTAACTGCTAGACCATATGGGAACTGGCCAGCTTTAACTGGCCACAAGCTTGTGGGCCACTTTCCATAAATGTGGCCAGTGTGGGCGCAGGGTTTTGTAGTGGCCTGTTGCTTTTGGTGTGTGACTGTAACAATGTGATAATAATTTGGCAATACAAGAATCATCCGAAGGGACGGTTTACTGAAATATATAGTGTTGCATGCATTCAAGGGACATGTTTGTTGACTCACACATGGTTCAGTTTTTTGGCCAGAATCCTGTGATTGCTGAATTTATACCTCGAACTGGTAATTAAGGTCTTGTCCAGGTGAAAATACTTGTGTCATGCATCTGAAAACACACATGGCAACCGTTATCTAGAGGAAAAACTGCCTATCGTCGGTCTGTCAAGGTACAAAACTGACATGTTGTGAGGTTAATAATGAAAGTGAGACCAACTTTTAATCCGCAAAATTGCTGATTATTCGCTCGTTCAGTTTAATGCAGATTACAAATTATTCTCAATGCCCAGGTGGCAATTAGTGATAAGGCTTCAAAATGGCAAGCCTGTGACATCAAAACCACATGGCATTGCACCCTTCAAAGTAGTAAAGCGGTTACAGAGTAGCGATGAAATTGTTCATTCTAGAATCAACTGGCCCACCAGCCTGCATTTTGTGAGACGAATGGCAATACCAACGCATGTCCGTGTCTCCCCTAGACATCGGAATGGGTGTGCAGAATGTGCCTTTTTTTTGGAAAAAATAGAAGAATGCCTAGAGAGTTGCCTTTTCTTTTGGACTTTGGAGAAAAAAAACACAACAACAAAATAAGCCGGAGAAAAACAAGCACAGAGCGAGCCAGCCAGGAGTCGAACCTAGAATCTTCTGATCCGTAGTCAGACGCGTTATCCATTGCGCCACTGGCCCACCATTAGTAGAGACCCCCGATTGTTACAGACTTGTTGGTTTTCGATGTGACGGTGGCAAGCATTGATGTCTGCTCATTCTCACCTTGTTATCAGGAGAACATACTACCAGCCCACCAGCCCTCCAGCCCACCAACCCTCCAGCCCACCATCCCTCCCTGGTGGTCTAGTGGTTAGGATTCGGCGCTCTCACCGCCGCGGCCCGGGTTCGATTCCCGGTCAGGGAAAGCTCTTTTGCCTTCCAATTGTGGACTGCGAATTCAAGCTCTGCTGACAGCTGTGAGAAAGCCAGCTCCAAACCAAAAAATTGGTGGGAACATGAAAAAAAACACCTCCTTCGAGCCGGAGTTGAACCAGCGACCTAAGGATGGCCAACACTCCAACCTACAGTCCTCCGCTCTACCAGCTGAGCTATCGAAGGGGCTAAGGGCTAGTCAGAACCTCGACATATCAGGGTTCTGTAGCTCTACTGCTGGCCAAAAAGTCACTTCTGGTGCAGGAAGATTTGCTGGATCAGAACCTCGACATATCAGGGTTCTGTAGCTCTACTGCTGGCCAAAAAGTCACTTCTGGTGCAGGAAGATTTGCTGGATTTTTGAGGAGGGAAGCAAAAAGGAGCATGCATTCCCATACCGGGAGTTGAACCCGGGCCGCCTGGGTGAAAACCAGGAATCCTAACCGCTAGACCATATGGGATTTGGACACTTTAAACTGGCCATGGGCTTCTGGCGCATTTTCCATACATGTGGTCAGCGTGGGCGCAGGACCTTGTAGTGGCCTGTTGCTTTAGTTCTGTGACTGTAACAATGTGATAATAATTTGGCAAAACAAGAATTATCCAAAAGGACGGTTTTCTGAATTATATAGTGTTGTATGCATTCAGGGAATCTGTTTTTTCACTCAACCCGGGGGTTCAGTGTATTTGGGCAGATTCCTGTGATTGCAGAATTGATTCCTCAAACTGGTAATTAAGCTCTTGTCCAAGTGAAAATACTCGTGTCATCCATTTGAAAACACACACGGCAACCTTTATCTAGAGGAAAAACTGGAGTCAACCCCTGGCTGCGTACGAGAAAACCAGGAATCCTAACTGCTAGACCATATGGGAACTGGCCAGCTTTAACTGGCCACAAGCTTGTGGGCCACTTTCCATAAATGTGGCCAGTGTGGGCGCAGGGTTTTGTAGTGGCCTGTTGCTTTTGGTGTGTGACTGTAACAATGTGATAATAATTTGGCAATACAAGAATCATCCGAAGGGACGGTTTACTGAAATATATAGTGTTGCATGCATTCAAGGGACATGTTTGTTGACTCACACATGGTTCAGTTTTTTGGCCAGAATCCTGTGATTGCTGAATTTATACCTCGAACTGGTAATTAAGGTCTTGTCCGGGTGAAAATACTTGTGTCATGCATCTGAAAACACACATGGCAACCGTTATCTAGAGGAAAAACTGCCTATCGTCGGTCTGTCAAGGTACAAAACTGACATGTTGTGAGGTTAATAATGAAAGTGAGACCAATTTTTAATCCGCAAAATTGCTGATTATTCGCTCGTTCAGTTTAATGCAGATTACAAATTATTCTCAATGTCCAGGTGGAAATTAGTGATAAGGCTTCAAAATGGCAAGCCTGTGACATCAAAACCACATGGCATTGCACCCTTCAAAGTAGTAAAGCGGTTACAGAGTAGCGATGAAATTGTTCATTCTAGAATCAACTGGCCCACCAGCCTGCATTTTGTGAGACGAATGGCAATACCAAAGCATGTCCGTGTCTCCCCTAGACATCGGAATGGGTGTGCAGAATGTGCCTTTTTTTGGAAAAAATAGAAGAATGCCTAGAGAGTTGCCTTTTCTTTTGGACTTTGGAGAAAAAAAACACAACAACAAAATAAGCCGGAGAAAAACAAGCACAGAGCGAGCCAGCCAGGAGTCGAACCTAGAATCTTCTGATCCGTAGTCAGACGCGTTATCCATTGCGCCACTGGCCCACCAAAAGTAAAGACCCCCGATTGTTACAGACTTGTTGGTTTTCGATGTGACGGTGGCAAGCATTGATGTCTGCTCATTCTCACCTTGTTATCAGGAGAACAGACTACCAGCCCTCCAGCCTACCAGCCCAGCAGCCCACGAGCCCTCCAGCCCACCATCCCTCCCTGGTGGTCTAGTGGTTAGGATTCGGCGCTCTCACTGCCGCGGCCCGGGTTCGATTCCCGGTCAGGGAAAGCTCTTTTGCCTTCCAATTGTGGACTGCGAATTCAAGCTCTGCTGACAGCTGTGAGAAAGCCAGCTCCAAGCCAAAACATTGGTGGGAACATGAAAAAAACACCTCCTTCGAGCCGGAGTTGAACCAGCGACCTAAGGATGGCCAACACTCCAACCTACAGTCCTCCGCTCTACCAGCTGAGCTATCGAAGGGGCTAAGGGCTAGTCAGAACCTCGACATATCAGGGTTCTGTAGCTCTACTGCTGGCCAAAAAGTCACTTCTGGTGCAGGAAGATTTGCTGGATTTTTGAGGAGGGAAGCAAAAAGGAGCATGCATTCCCATACCGGGAGTTGAACCCGGGCCGCCTGGGTGAAAACCAGGAATCCTAACGCTAGACCATATGGGATTTGGATACTTTAAACTGGCCATGGGCTTCTGGCGCACTTTCCATACATGTGGTCAGCGTGGGCGCAGGACCTTGTAGTGGCCTGTTGCTTTAGTTCTGTGACTGTAACAATGTGATAATAATTTGGCAAAACAAGAATTATCCAAAAGGACGGTTTTCTGAATTATATAGTGTTGTATGCATTCAGGGAATCTGTTTTTTCACTCAACCCGGGGGTTCAGTGTATTTGGGCAGATTCCTGTGATTGCAGAATTGATTCCTCAAACTGGTAATTAAGCTCTTGTCCAAGTGAAAATACTCGTGTCATCCATTTGAAAACACACACGGCAACCTTTATCTAGAGGAAAAACTGGAGTCAACCCCTGGCTGCGTACGAGAAAACCAGGAATCCTAACTGCTAGACCATATGGGAACTGGCCAGCTTTAACTGGCCACAAGCTTGTGGGCCACTTTCCATAAATGTGGCCAGTGTGGGCGCAGGGTTTTGTAGTGGCCTGTTGCTTTTGGTGTGTGACTGTAACAATGTGATAATAATTTGGCAATACAAGAATCATCCGAAGGGACGGTTTACTGAAATATATAGTGTTGCATGCATTCAAGGGACATGTTTGTTGACTCACACATGGTTCAGTTTTTTGGCCAGAATCCTGTGATTGCTGAATTTATACCTCGAACTGGTAATTAAGGTCTTGTCCAGGTGAAAATACTTGTGTCATGCATCTGAAAACACACATGGCAACCGTTATCTAGAGGAAAAACTGCCTATCGTCGGTCTGTCAAGGTACAAAACTGACATGTTATGAGGTTAATAATGAAAGTGAGACCAATTTTTAATCCGCAAAATTGCTGATTATTCGCTCGTTCAGTTTAATGCAGATTACAAATTATTCTCAATGTCCAGGTGGCAATTAGTGATAAGGCTTCAAAATGGCAAGCCTGTGACATCAAAACCACATGGCATTGCACCGTTCAAAGTAGTAAAGCGGTTACAGAGTAGCGATGAAATTGTTCATTCTAGAATCAACTGGCCCGGGCCGCCTGGGTGAAAACCAGGAATCCTAACCGCTAGACCATATGGGATTTGGACACTTTAAACTGGCCATGGGCTTCTGGCGCACTTTCCATACATGTGGTCAGCGTGGGCGCAGGACCTTGTAGTGGCCTGTTGCTTTAGTTCTGTGACTGTAACAATGTGATAATAATTTGGCAAAACAAGAATTATCCAAAAGGACGGTTTTCTGAATTATATAGTGTTGTATCCATTCAGGGAATCTGTTTTTTCACTCAACCCGGGGGTTCAGTGTATTTGGGCAGATTCCTGTGATTGCAGAATTGATTCCTCAAACTGGTAATGAAGCTCTTGTCCAAGTGAAAATACTCGTGTCATCCATTTGAAAACACACACGGCAACCTTTATCTAGAGGAAAAACTGGAGTCAACCCCTGGCTGCGTACGAGAAAACCAGGAATCCTAACTGATAGACCATATGGGAACTGGCCAGCTATAACTGGCCACAAGCTTGTGGGCCACTTTCCATAAATGTGGCCAGTGTGGGCGCAGGGTTTTGTAGTGGCCTGTTGCTTTTGGTGTGTGACTGTAACAATGTGATAATAATTTGGCAATACAAGAATTATCCGAAGGGACGGTTTACTGAAATATATAGTGTTGCATGCATTCAAGGGACATGTTTGTTGACTCACACATGGTTCAGTTTTTTGGCCAGAATCCTGTGATTGCTGAATGTATACCTCGAACTGGTAATTAAGGTCTTGTCCAGGTGAAAATACTTGTGTCATGCATCTGAAAACACACATGGCAACCGTTATCTAGAGGAAAAACTGCCTATCGTCGGTCTGTCAAGGTACAAAACTGACATGTTGTGAGGTTAATAATGAAAGTGAGACCAATTTTTAATCCGCAAAATTGCTGATTATTCGCTCGTTCAGTTTAATGCAGATTACAAATTATTCTCAATGTCCAGGTGGCAATTAGTGATAAGGCTTCAAAATGGCAAGCCTGTGACATCAAAACCACATGGCATTGCACCCTTCAAAGTAGTAAAGCGGTTACAGAGTAGCGATGAAATTGTTCATTATTGAATCAACTGGCCCACCAGCCTGCATTTTGTGAGACGAATGGCAATACCAAAGCATGTCCGTGTCTCCCCTAGACATCGGAATGGGTGTGCAGAATGTGCCTTTTTTTGGAAAAAATAGAAGAATGCCTAGAGAGTTGCCTTTTCTTTTGGACTTTGGAGAAAAAAAACACAACAACAAAATAAGCCGGAGAAAAACAAGCACAGAGCGAGCCAGCCAGGAGTCGAACCTAGAATCTTCTGATCCGTAGTCAGACGCGTTATCCATTGCGCCACTGGCCCACCAAAAGTAAAGACCCCCGATTGTTACAGACTTGTTGGTTTTCGATGTGACGGTGGCAAGCATTGATGTCTGCTCATTCTCACCTTGTTATCAGGAGAACAGACTACCAGCCCTCCAGCCCTCCAGCCCTCCAGCCCACCAGCCCACGAGCCCTCCAGCCCACCATCCCTCCCTGGTGGTCTAGTGGTTAGGATTCGGCGCTCTCACTGCCGCGGCCCGGGTTCGATTCCCGGTCAGGGAAAGCTCTTTTGCCTTCCAATTGTGGACTGCGAATTCAAGCTCTGCTGACAGCTGTGAGAAAGCCAGCTCCAAGCCAAAACATTGGTGGGAACATGAAAAAAACACCTCCTTCGAGCCGGAGTTGAACCAGCGACCTAAGGATGGCCAACACTCCAACCTACAGTCCTCCGCTCTACCAGCTGAGCTATCGAAGGGGCTAAGGGCTAGTCAGAACCTCGACATATCAGGGTTCTGTAGCTCTACTGCTGGCCAAAAAGTCACTTCTGGTGCAGGAAGATTTGCTGGATTTTTGAGGAGGGAAGCAAAAAGGAGCATGCATTCCCATACCGGGACTTGAACCCGGGCCGCC
Source organism: Carassius gibelio (assembly GCF_023724105.1). Lineage (NCBI taxonomy): Eukaryota > Metazoa > Chordata > Actinopteri > Cypriniformes > Cyprinidae > Carassius > Carassius gibelio. The sequence continues at coordinate 23,648,083 of NC_068381.1, forward strand.
TGGGTGAAAACCAGGAATCCTAACCGCTAGACCATATGGGATTTGGACACTTTAAACTGGCCATGGGCTTCTGGCGCACTTTCCATACATGTGGTCAGCGTGGGCGCATGACCTTGTAGTGGCCTGTTGCTTTAGTTCTGTGACTGTAACAATGTGATAATAATTTGGCAAAACAAGAATTATCCAAAAGGACGGTTTTCTGAATTATATAGTGTTGTATGCATTCAGGGAATCTGTTTTTTCACTCAACCCGGGGGTTCAGTGTATTTGGGCAGATTCCTGTGATTGCAGAATTGATTCCTCAAACTGGTAATTAAGCTCTTGTCCAAGTGAAAATACTCGTGTCATCCATTTGAAAACACACACGGCAACCTTTATCTAGAGGAAAAACTGGAGTCAACCCCTGGCTGCGTACGAGAAAACCAGGAATCCTAACTGCTAGACCATATGGGAACTGGCCAGCTTTAACTGGCCACAAGCTTGTGGGCCACTTTCCATAAATGTGGCCAGTGTGGGCGCAGGGTTTTGTAGTGGCCTGTTGCTTTTGGTGTGTGACTGTAACAATGTGATAATAATTTGGCAATACAAGAATCATCCGAAGGGACGGTTTACTGAAATATATAGTGTTGCATGCATTCAAGGGGACATGTTTGTTGACTCACACATGGTTCAGTATTTTGGCCAGAATCCTGTGATTGCTGAATTTATACCTCGAACTGGTAATTAAGGTCTTGTCCAGGTGAAAATACTTGTGTCATGCATCTGAAAACACACATGGCAACCGTTATCTAGAGGAAAAACTGCCTATCGTCGGTCTGTCAAGGTACAAAACTGACATGTTGTGAGGTTAATAATGAAAGTGAGACCAACTTTTAATCCGCAAAATTGCTGATTATTCGCTCGTTCAGTTTAATGCAGATTACAAATTATTCTCAATGCCCAGGTGGCAATTAGTGATAAGGCTTCAAAATGGCAAGCCTGTGACATCAAAACCACATGGCATTGCACCCTTCAAAGTAGTAAAGCGGTTACAGAGTAGCGATGAAATTGTTCATTCTAGAATCAACTGGCCCACCAGCCTGCATTTTGTGAGACGAATGGCAATACCAAAGCATGTCCGTGTCTCCCCTAGACATCGGAATGGGTGTGCAGAATGTGTCTTTTTTTTGGAAAAAATAGAAGAATGCCTAGAGAGTTGCCTTTTCTTTTGGACTTTGGAGAAAAAAAACACAACAACAAAATAAGCCGGAGAAAAACAAGCACAGAGCGAGCCAGCCAGGAGTCGAACCTAGAATCTTCTGATCCGTAGTCAGACGCGTTATCCATTGCGCCACTGGCCCACCATTAGTAGAGACCCCCGATTGTTACAGACTTGTTGGTTTTCGATGTGACGGTGGCAAGCATTGATGTCTGCTCATTCTCACCTTGTTATCAGGAGAACATACTACCAGCCCACCAGCCCACCAGCCCTCCAGCCCACCAGCCCACCAGCCCTCCAGCCCACCAGCCCTCCCTGGTGGTTCAGTGGTTAGGATTCGGCGCTCTCACGGCCGCGGCCCGGGTTCGATTCCCGGTCAGGGAAAGCTCTTTTGCCTTCCAATTGTGGACTGCGAATTCAAGCTCTGCTGACAGCTGTGAGAAAGCCAGCTCCAAACCAAAAAATTGGTGGGAACATGAAAAAAAACAACTCCTTCGAGCCGGAGTTGAACCAGCGACCTAAGGATGGCCAACACTCCAACCTACAGTCCTCCGCTCTACCAGCTGAGCTATCGAAGGGGCTAAGGGCTAGTCAGAACCTCGACATATCAGGGTTCTGTAGCTCTACTGTTGGCCAAAAAGTCACTTCTGGTGCAGGAAGATTTGCTGGATTTTTGAGGAGGGAAGCAAAAAGGAGCATGCATTCCCATACCGGGAGTTGAACCCGGGCCGCCTGGGTGAAAACCAGGAATCCTAACCGCTAGACCATATGGGATTTGGACACTTTAAACTGGCCATGGGCTTCTGGCGCACTTTCCATACATGTGGTCAGCGTGGGCGCAGGACCTTGTAGTGGCCTGTTGCTTTAGTTCTGTGACTGTAACAATGTGATAATAATTTGGCAAAACAAGAATTATCCAAAAGGACGGTTTTCTGAATTATATAGTGTTGTATGCATTCAGGGAATCTGTTTTTTCACTCAACCCGGGGGTTCAGTGTATTTGGGCAGATTCCTGTGATTGCAGAATTGATTCCTCAAACTGGTAATTAAGCTCTTGTCCAAGTGAAAATACTCGTGTCATCCATTTGAAAACACACACGGCAACCTTTATCTAGAGGAAATACTGGAGTCAACCCCTGGCTGCGTACGAGAAAACCAGGAATCCTAACTGCTAGACCATAAGGGAACTGGCCAGCTTTAATTGGCCACAAGCTTGTGGGCCACTTTCCATACATGTGGTCAGCGTGGGCACAGGACCTTGTAGTGGCCTGTTGCTTTAGTTCTGTGACTGTAACAATGTGATAATAATTTGGCAAAACAAGAATTATCCAAAAGGACGGTTTTCTGAATTATATAGTGTTGTATGCATTCAGGGAATCTGTTTTTTCACTCAACCCGGGGGTTCAGTGTATTTGGGCAGATTCCTGTGATTGCAGAATTGATTCCTCAAACTGGTAATTAAGCTCTTGTCCAAGTGAAAATACTCGTGTCATCCATTTGAAAACACACACGGCAACCTTTATCTAGAGGAAAAACTGGAGTCAACCCCTGGCTGCGTACGAGAAAACCAGGAATCCTAACTGCTAGACCATATGGGAACTGGCCAGCTTTAACTGGCCACAAGCTTGTGGGCCACTTTCCATAAATGTGGCCAGTGTGGGCGCAGGGTTTTGTAGTGGCCTGTTGCTTTTGGTGTGTGACTGTAACAATGTGATAATAATTTGGCAATACAAGAATCATCCGAAGGGACGGTTTACTGAAATATATAGTGTTGCATGCATTCAAGGGACATGTTTGTTGACTCACACATGGTTCAGTATTTTGGCCAGAATCCTGTGATTGCTGAATTTATACCTCGAACTGGTAATTAAGGTCTTGTCCAGGTGAAAATACTTGTGTCATGCATCTGAAAACACACATGGCAACCGTTATCTAGAGGAAAAACTGCCTATCGTCGGTCTGTCAAGGTACAAAACTGACATGTTGTGAGGTTAATAATGAAAGTGAGACCAACTTTTAATCCGCAAAATTGCTGATTATTCGCTCGTTCAGTTTAATGCATATTACAAATTATTCTCAATGCCCAGGTGGCAATTAGTGATAAGGCTTCAAAATGGCAAGCCTGTGACATCAAAACCACATGGCATTGCACCCTTCAAAGTAGTAAAGCGGTTACAGAGTAGCGATGAAATTGTTCATTCTAGAATCAACTGGCCCACCAGCCTGCATTTTGTGAGACGAATGGCAATACCAAAGCATGTCCGTGTCTCCCCTAGACATCGGAATGGGTGTGCAGAATGTGCCTTTTTTTGGAAAAAATAGAAGAATGCCTAGAGAGTTGCCTTTTCTTTTGGACTTTGGAGAAAAAAAACACAACAACAAAATAAGCCGGAGAAAAACAAGCACAGAGCGAGCCAGCCAGGAGTCGAACCTAGAATCTTCTGATCCGTAGTCAGACGCGTTATCCATTGCGCCACTGGCCCACCATTAGTAGACACCCCCGATTGTTACAGACTTGTTGGTTTTCGATGTGACGGTGGCAAGCATTGATGTCTGCTCATTCTCACCTTGTTATCAGGAGAACATACGACCAGCCCACCAGCCCACCAGCCCTCCAGCCCTCCAGCCCACCAGCCCACCAGCCCTCCCTGGTGGTCTAGTGGTTAGGATTCGGCGCTCTCACCGCCGCGGCCCGGGTTCGATTCCCGGTCAGGGAAAGCTCTTTTGCCTTCCAATTGTGGACTGCGAATTCAAGCTCTGCTGACAGCTGTGAGAAAGCCAGCTCCAAACCAAAAAATTGGTGGGAACATGAAAAAAAACACCTCCTTCGAGCCGGAGTTGAACCAGCGACCTAAGGATGGCCAACACTCCAACCTACAGTCCTCCGCTCTACCAGCTGAGCTATCGAAGGGGCTAAGGGCTAGTCAGAACCTCGACATATCAGGGTTCTGTAGCTCTACTGTTGGCCAAAAAGTCACTTCTGGTGCAGGAAGATTTGCTGGATTTTTGAGGAGGGAAGCAAAAAGGAGCATGCATTCCCATACCGGGAGTTGAACCCGGGCCGCCTGGGTGAAAACCAGGAATCCTAACCGCTAGACCATATGGGATTTGGACACTTTAAACTGGCCATGGGCTTCTGGCGCACTTTCCATACATGTGGTCAGCGTGGGCGCAGGACCTTGTAGTGGCCTGTTGCTTTAGTTCTGTGACTGTAACAATGTGATAATAATTTGGCAAAACAAGAATTATCCAAAAGGACGGTTTTCTGAATTATATAGTGTTGTATGCATTCAGGGAATCTGTTTTTTCACTCAACCCGGGGGTTCAGTGTATTTGGGCAGATTCCTGTGATTGCAGAATTGATTCCTCAAACTGGTAATTAAGCTCTTGTCCAAGTGAAAATACTCGTGTCATCCATTTGAAAACACACACGGCAACCTTTATCTAGAGGAAAAACTGGAGTCAACCCCTGGCTGCGTACGAGAAAACCAGGAATCCTAACTGCTAGACCATGTGGGAACTGGCCAGCTTTAACTGGCCACAAGCTTGTGGGCCACTTTCCATAAATGTGGCCAGTGTGGGCGCAGGGTTTTGTAGTGGCCTGTTGCTTTTGGTGTGTGACTGTAACAATGTGATAATAATTTGGCAATACAAGAATCATCCGAAGGGACGGTTTACTGAAATATATAGTGTTGCATGCATTCAAGGGACATGTTTGTTGACTCACACATGGTTCAGTATTTTGGCCAGAATCCTGTGATTGCTGAATTTATACCTCGAACTGGTAATTAAGGTCTTGTCCAGGTGAAAATACTTGTGTCATGCATCTGAAAACACACATGGCAACCGTTATCTAGAGGAAAAACTGCCTATCGTTGGTCTGTCAAGGTACAAAACTGACATGTTGTGAGGTTAATAATGAAAGTGAGACCAACTTTTAATCCGCAAAATTGCTGATTATTCGCTCGTTCAGTTTAATGCAGATTACAAATTATTCTCAATGCCCAGGTGGCAATTAGTGATAAGGCTTCAAAATGGCAAGCCTGTGACATCAAAACCACATGGCATTGCACCCTTCAAAGTAGTAAAGCGGTTACAGAGTAGCGATGAAATTGTTCATTCTAGAATCAACTGGCCCACCAGCCTGCATTTTGTGAGACGAATGGCAATACCAAAGCATGTCCGTGTCTCCCCTAGACATCGGAATGGGTGTGCAGAATGTGCCTTTTTTTGGAAAAAATAGAAGAATGCCTAGAGAGTTGCCTTTTCTTTTGGACTTTGGAGAAAAAAAACACAACAACAAAATAAGCCGGAGAAAAGCAAGCACAGAGCGAGCCAGCCAGGAGTCGAACCTAGAATCTTCTGATCCGTAGTCAGACGCGTTATCCATTGCGCCACTGGCCCACCATTAGTAGAGACCCCCGATTGTTACAGACTTGTTGGTTTTCGATGTGACGGTGGCAAGCATTGATGTCTGCTCATTCTCACCTTGTTATCAGGAGAACATACTACCAGCCCACCAGCCCACCAGCCCACCAGCCCACCAGCCCACCAGCCCTCCCTTGTGGTCTAGTGGTTAGGATTCGGCGCTCTCACCGCCGCGGCCCGGGTTCGATTCCCGGTCAGGGAAAGCTCTTTTGCCTTCCAATTGTGGACTGCGAATTCAAGCTCTGCTGACAGCTGTGAGAAAGCCAGCTCCAAACCAAAAAATTGGTGGGAACATGAAAAAAAACACCTCCTTCGAGCCGGAGTTGAACCAGCGACCTAAGGATGGCCAACACTCCAACCTACAGTCCTCCGCTCTACCAGCTGAGCTATCGAAGGGGCTAAGGGCTAGTCAGAACCTCGACATATCAGGGTTCTGTAGCTCTACTGCTGGCCAAAAAGTCACTTCTGGTGCAGGAAGATTTGCTGGATCAGAACCTCGACATATCAGGGTTCTGTAGCTCTACTGTTGGCCAAAAAGTCACTTCTGGTGCAGGAAGATTTGCTGGATTTTTGAGGAGGGAAGCAAAAAGGAGCATGCATTCCCATACCGGGAGTTGAACCCGGGCCGCCTGGGTGAAAACCAGGAATCCTAACCGCTAGACCATATGGGATTTGGACACTTTAAACTGGCCATGGGCTTCTGGCGCACTTTCCATACATGTGGTCAGCGTGGGCGCAGGACCTTGTAGTGGCCTGTTGCTTTAGTTCTGTGACTGTAACAATGTGATAATAATTTGGCAAAACAAGAATTATCCAAAAGGACGGTTTTCTGAATTATATAGTGTTGTATGCATTCAGGGAATCTGTTTTTTCACTCAACCCGGGGGTTCAGTGTATTTGGGCAGATTCCTGTGATTGCAGAATTGATTCCTCAAACTGGTAATTAAGCTCTTGTCCAAGTGAAAATACTCGTGTCATCCATTTGAAAACACACACGGCAACCTTTATCTAGAGGAAAAACTGGAGTCAACCCCTGGCTGCGTACGAGAAAACCAGGAATCCTAACTGCTAGACCATATGGGAACTGGCCAGCTTTAACTGGCCACAAGCTTGTGGGCCACTTTCCATAAATGTGGCCAGTGTGGGCGCAGGGTTTTGTAGTGGCCTGTTGCTTTTGGTGTGTGACTGTAACAATGTGATAATAATTTGGCAATACAAGAATCATCCGAAGGGACGGTTTACTGAAATATATAGTGTTGCATGCATTCAAGGGACATGTTTGTTGACTCACACATGGTTCAGTATTTTGGCCAGAATCCTGTGATTGCTGAATTTATACCTCGAACTGGTAATTAAGGTCTTGTCCAGGTGAAAATACTTGTGTCATGCATCTGAAAACACACATGGCAACCGTTATCTAGAGGAAAAACTGCCTATCGTCGGTCTGTCAAGGTACAAAACTGACATGTTGTGAGGTTAATAATGAAAGTGAGACCAACTTTTAATCCGCAAAATTGCTGATTATTCGCTCGTTCAGTTTAATGCAGATTACAAATTATTCTCAATGCCCAGGTGGCAATTAGTGATAAGGCTTCAAAATGGCAAGCCTGTGACATCAAAACCACATGGCATTGCACCCTTCAAAGTAGTAAAGCGGTTACAGAGTAGCGATGAAATTGTTCATTCTAGAATCAACTGGCCCACCAGCCTGCATTTTGTGAGACGAATGGCAATACCAAAGCATGTCCGTGTCTCCCCTAGACATCGGAATGGGTGTGCAGAATGTGCCTTTTTTTGGAAAAAATAGAAGAATGCCTAGAGAGTTGCCTTTTCTTTTGGACTTTGGAGAAAAAAAACACAACAACAAAATAAGCCGGAGAAAAACAAGCACAGAGCGAGCCAGCCAGGAGTCAAACCTAGAATCTTCTGATCCGTAGTCAGACGCGTTATCCATTGCGCCACTGGCCCACCATTAGTAGAGACCCCCGATTGTTACAGACTTGTTGGTTTTCGATGTGACGGTGGCAAGCATTGATGTCTGCTCATTCTCACCTTGTTATCAGGAGAACATACTACCAGCCCACCAGCCCACCAGCCCACCAGCCCTCCAGCCCACCAGCCCTCCAGCCCACCAGCCCACCAGCCCTCCCTGGTGGTCTAGTGGTTAGGATTCGGCGCTCTCACCGCCGCGGCCCGGGTTCGATTCCCGGTCAGGGAAAGCTCTTTTGCCTTCCAATTGTGGACTGCGAATTCAAGCTCTGCTGACAGCTGTGAGAAAGCCAGCTCCAAACCAAAAAATTGGTGGGAACATGAAAAAAAACACCTCCTTCGAGCCGGAGTTGAACCAGCGACCTAAGGATGGCCAACACTCCAACCTACAGTCCTCCGCTCTACCAGCTGAGCTATCGAAGGGGCTAAGGGCTAGACAGAACCTCGACATATCAGGGTTCTGTAGCTCTACTGTTGGCCAAAAAGTCACTTCTGGTGCAGGAAGATTTGCTGGATTTTTGAGGAGGGAAGCAAAAAGGAGCATGCATTCCCATACCGGGAGTTGAACCCGGGCCGCCTAGGTGAAAACCAGGAATCCTAACCGCTAGACCATATGGGATTTGGACACTTTAAACTGGCCATGGGCTTCTGGCGCACTTTCCATACATGTGGTCAGCGTGGGCGCAGGACCTTGTAGTGGCCTGTTGCTTTAGTTCTGTGACTGTAACAATGTGATAATAATTTGGCAAAACAAGAATTATCCAAAAGGACGGTTTTCTGAATTATATAGTGTTGTATGCATTCAGGGAATCTGTTTTTTCACTCAACCCGGGGGTTCAGTGTATTTGGGCAGATTCCTGTGATTGCAGAATTGATTCCTCAAACTGGTAATTAAGCTCTTGTCCAAGTGAAAATACTCGTGTCATCCATTTGAAAACACACACGGCAACCTTTATCTAGAGGAAAAACTGGAGTCAACCCCTGGCTGCGTACGAGAAAACCAGGAATCCTAACTGCTAGACCATATGGGAACTGGCCAGCTTTAACTGGCCACAAGCTTGTGGGCCACTTTCCATACATGTGGTCAGCGTGGGCACAGGACCTTGTAGTGGCCTGTTGCTTTAGTTCTGTGACTGTAACAATGTGATAATAATTTGGCAAAACAAGAATTATCCAAAAGGACGGTTTTCTGAATTATATAGTGTTGTATGCATTCAGGGAATCTGTTTTTTCACTCAACCCGGGGGTTCAGTGTATTTGGGCAGATTCCTGTGATTGCAGAATTGATTCCTCAAACTGGTAATTAAGCTCTTGTCCAAGTGAAAATACTCGTGTCATCCATTTGAAAACACACACGGCAACCTTTATCTAGAGGAAAAACTGGAGTCAACCCCTGGCTGCGTACGAGAAAACCAGGAATCCTAACTGCTAGACCATATGGGAACTGGCCAGCTTTAACTGGCCACAAGCTTGTGGGCCACTTTCCATAAATGTGGCCAGTGTGGGCGCAGGGTTTTGTAGTGGCCTGTTGCTTTTGGTGTGTGACTGTAACAATGTGATAATAATTTGGCAATACAAGAATCATCCGAAGGGACGGTTTACTGAAATATATAGTGTTGCATGCATTCAAGGGACATGTTTGTTGACTCACACATGGTTCAGTATTTTGGCCAGAATCCTGTGATTGCTGAATTTATACCTCGAACTGGTAATTAAGGTCTTGTCCAGGTGAAAATACTTGTGTCATGCATCTGAAAACACACATGGCAACCGTTATCTAGAGGAAAAACTGCCTATCGTCGGTCTGTCAAGGTACAAAACTGACATGTTGTGAGGTTAATAATGAAAGTGAGACCAACTTTTAATCCGCAAAATTGCTGATTATTCGCTCGTTCAGTTTAATGCAGATTACAAATTATTCTCAATGCCCAGGTGGCAATTAGTGATAAGGCTTCAAAATGGCAAGCCTGTGACATCAAAACCACATGGCATTGCACCCTTCAAAGTAGTAAAGCGGTTACAGAGTAGCGATGAAATTGTTCATTCTAGAATCAACTGGCCCACCAGCCTGCATTTTGTGAGACGAATGGCAATACCAAAGCATGTCCGTGTCTCCCCTAGACATCGGAATGGGTGTGCAGAATGTGCCTTTTTTTGGAAAAAATAGAAGAATGCCTAGAGAGTTGCCTTTTCTTTTGGACTTTGGAGAAAAAAAACACAACAACAAAATAAGCCGGAGAAAAACAAGCACAGAGCGAGCCAGCCAGGAGTCGAACCTAGAATCTTCTGATCCGTAGTCAGACGCGTTATCCATTGCGCCACTGGCCCACCATTAGTAGAGACCCCCGATTGTTACAGACTTGTTGGTTATCGATGTGACGGTGGCAAGCATTGATGTCTGCTCATTCTCACCTTGTTATCAGGAGAACATACTACCAGCCCACCAGCCCACCAGCCCTCCAGCCCACCAGCCCAGCAGCCCACCAGCCCTCCAGCCCACCAGCCCTCCCTGGTGGTCTAGTGGTTAGGATTCGGCGCTCTCACCGCCGCGGCCCGGGTTCGATTCCCGGTCAGGGAAAGCTCTTTTGCCTTCCAATTGTGGACTGCGAATTCAAGCTCTGCTGACAGCTGTGAGAAAGCCAGCTCCAAACCAAAAAATTGGTGGGAACATGAAAAAAAACACCTCCTTCGAGCCGGAGTTGAACCAGCGACCTAAGGATGGCCAACACTCCAACCTACAGTCCTCCGCTCTACCAGCTGAGCTATCGAAGGGGCTAAGGGCTAGTCAGAACCTCGACATATCAGGGTTCTGTAGCTCTACTGTTGGCCAAAAAGTCACTTCTGGTGCAGGAAGATTTGCTGGATTTTTGAGGAGGGAAGCAAAAAGGAGCATGCATTCCCATACCGGGAGTTGAACCCGGGCCGCCTGGGTGAAAACCAGGAATCCTAACCGCTAGACCATATGGGATTTGGACACTTTAAACTGGCCATGGGCTTCTGGCGCACTTTCCATACATGTGGTCAGCGTGGGCGCAGGACCTTGTAGTGGCCTGTTGCTTTAGTTCTGTGACTGTAACAATGTGATAATAATTTGGCAAAACAAGAATTATCCAAAAGGACGGTTTTCTGAATTATATAGTGTTGTATGCATTCAGGGAATCTGTTTTTTCACTCAACCCGGGGGTTCAGTGTATTTGGGCAGATTCCTGTGATTGCAGAATTGATTCCTCAAACTGGTAATTAAGCTCTTGTCCAAGTGAAAATACTCGTGTCATCCATTTGAAAACACACACGGCAACCTTTATCTAGAGGAAAAACTGGAGTCAACCCCTGGCTGCGTACGAGAAAACCAGGAATCCTAACTGCTAGACCATATGGGAACTGGCCAGCTTTAACTGGCCACAAGCTTGTGGGCCACTTTCCATAAATGTGGCCAGTGTGGGCGCAGGGTTTTGTAGTGGCCTGTTGCTTTTGGTGTGTGACTGTAACAATGTGATAATAATTTGGCAATACAAGAATCATCCGAAGGGACGGTTTACTGAAATATATAGTGTTGCATGCATTCAAGGGACATGTTTGTTGACTCACACATGGTTCAGTATTTTGGCCAGAATCCTGTGATTGCTGAATTTATACCTCGAACTGGTAATTAAGGTCTTGTCCAGGTGAAAATACTTGTGTCATGCATCTGAAAACACACATGGCAACCGTTATCTAGAGGAAAAACTGCCTATCGTCGGTCTGTCAAGGTACAAAACTGACATGTTGTGAGGTTAATAATGAAAGTGAGACCAACTTTTAATCCGCAAAATTGCTGATTATTCGCTCGTTCAGTTTAATGCAGATTACAAATTATTCTCAATGCCCAGGTGGCAATTAGTGATAAGGCTTCAAAATGGCAAGCCTGTGACATCAAAACCACATGGCATTGCACCCTTCAAAGTAGTAAAGCGGTTACAGAGTAGCGATGAAATTGTTCATTCTAGAATCAACTGGCCCACCAGCCTGCATTTTGTGAGACGAATGGCAATACCAAAGCATGTCCGTGTCTCCCCTAGACATCGGAATGGGTGTGCAGAATGTGCCTTTTTTTGGAAAAAATAGAAGAATGCCTAGAGAGTTGCCTTTTCTTTTGGACTTTGGAGAAAAAAAACACAACAACAAAATAAGCCGGAGAAAAACAAGCACAGAGCGAGCCAGCCAGGAGTCGAACCTAGAATCTTCTGATCTGTAGCCAGACGCGTTATCCATTGCGCCACTGGCCCACCATTAGTAGAGACCCCCGATTGTTACAGACTTGTTGGTTTTCGATGTGACGGTGGCAAGCACTGATGTCTGCTCATTCTCACCTTGTTATCAGGAGAACATACTACCAGCCCACCAGCCCACCAGCCCTCCAGCCCACCAGCCCACCAGCCCTCCAGCCCACCAGCCCTCCCTGGTGGTCTAGTGGTTAGGATTCGGCGCTCTCACGGCCGCGGCCCGGGTTCGATTCCCGTTCAGGGAAAGCTCTTTTGCCTTCCAATTGTGGACTGCGAATTCAAGCTCTGCTGACAGCTGTGAGAAAGCCAGCTCCAAACCAAAAAATTGGTGGGAACATGAAAAAAAACACCTCCTTCGAGCCGGAGTTGAACCAGTGACCTAAGGATGGCCAACACTCCAACCTACAGTCCTCCGCTCTACCAGCTGAGCTATCGAAGGGGCTAAGAGCTAGTCAGAACCTCGACATATCAGGGTTCTGTAGCTCTACTGTTGGCCAAAAAGTCACTTCTGGTGCAGGAAGATTTGCTGGATTTTTGAGGAGGGAAGCAAAAAGGAGCATACATTCCCATACCGGGAGTTGAACCCGGGCCGCCTGGGTGAAAACCAGGAATCCTAACCGCTAGACCATATGGGATTTGGACACTTTAAACTGGCCATTGGCTTCTGGCGCACTTTCCATACATGTGGTCAGCGTGGGCGCAGGACCTTGTAGTGGCCTGTTGCTTTAGTTCTGTGACTGTAACAATGTGATAATAATTTGGCAAAACAAGAATTATCCAAAAGGACGGTTTTCTGAATTATATAGTGTTGTATGCATTCAGGGAATCTGTTTTTTCACTCAACCCGGGGGTTCAGTGTATTTGGGCAGATTCCTGTGATTGCAGAATTGATTCCTCAAACTGGTAATTAAGCTCTTGTCCAAGTGAAAATACTCGTGTCATCCATTTGAAAACACACACGGCAACCTTTATCTAGAGGAAAAACTGGAGTCAACCCCTGGCTGCGTACGAGAAAACCAGGAATCCTAACTGCTAGACCATATGGGAACTGGCCAGCTTTAACTGGCCACAAACTTGTGGGCCACTTTCCATAAATGTGGCCAGTGTGGGCGCAGGGTTTTGTAGTGGCCTGTTGCTTTTGGTGTGTGACTGTAACAATGTGATAATAATTTGGCAATACAAGAATCATCCGAAGGGACGGTTTAATGAAATATATAGTGTTGCATGCATTCAAGGGACATGTTTGTTGACTCACACATGGTTCAGTTTTTTGGCCAGAATCCTGTGATTGCTGAATTTATACCTCGAACTGGTAATTAAGGTCTTGTCCAGGTGAAAATACTTGTGTCATGCATCTGAAAACACACATGGCAACCGTTATCTAGAGGAAAAACTGCCTATCGTCGGTCTGTCAAGGTACAAAACTGACATGTTGTGAGGTTAATAATGAAAGTGAGACCAACTTTTAATCCGCAAAATTGCTGATTATTCGCTCATTCAGTTTAATGCAGATTACAAATTATTCTCAATGCCCAGGTGGCAATTAGTGATAAGGCTTTAAAATGGCAAGCCTGTGACATCAAAACCACATGGCATTGCACCCTTCAAAGTAGTAAAGCGGTTACAGAGTAGCGATGAAATTGTTCATTCTAGAATCAACTGGCCCACCAGCCTGCATTTTGTGAGACGAATGGCAATACCAACGCATGTCCGTGTCTCCCCTAGACATCGGAATGGGTGTGCAGAATGTGCCTTTTTTTGGAAAAAATAGAAGAATGCCTAGAGAGTTGCCTTTTCTTTTGGACTTTGGAGAAAAAAAAACACAACAACAAAATAAGCCGGAGAAAAACAAGCACAGAGCGAGCCAGCCAGGAGTCGAACCTAGAATCTTCTGATCCGTAGTCAGACGTGTTATCCATTGCGCCACTAGCCCACCAATAGTAAAGAACCCCGATTGTTACAGCCCACGAGCCCTCCAGCCCTCCATCCCTCCCTGGTGGTCTAGTGGTTAGGATTCGGCACTCTCACCGCAGCGGCCCAGGTTCGATTCCCGGTCAGGGAAAGCTCTTTTGCCTTCCAATTGTGGACTGCGAATTAAAGCTCTGCTGACAGCTGTGAGAAAGCCAGCTCCAACCAAAACATTGGTGGGAACATGAAAAAAACACCTCCTTCGAGCCGGAGTTGAACCAGCGACCTAAGGATGGCCAACACTCCAGCCTACAGTCCTCCGCTCTACCAGCTGAGCTATCGAAGGGGCTAAGGGCTAGTCAGAACCTCAACATATCAGGGTTCTGTAGCTCTACTGCAGGCCAAAAAGTCACTTCTGGTGCAGGAAGATTTGCTGGATCAGAACCTCAACATATCAGGGTTCTGTAGCTCTACTGCTGGCCAAAAAGTCACTTCTGGTGCAGGAAGATTTGCTGGATTTTTGAGGAGGGAAGCAAAAAGGAGCATGCATTCCCATACCGGGAGTTGAACCCGGGCCGCCTGGGTGAAAACCAGGAATCCTAACGCTAGACCATATGGGATTTGGACACTTTAAACTGGCCATGGGCTTCTGGCGCACTTTCCATACATGTGGTCAGCGTGGGCGCAGGACCTTGTAGTGGCCTGTTGCTTTAGTTCTGTGACTGTAACAATGTGATAATAATTTGGCAAAACAAGAATTATCCAAAAGGACGGTTTTCTGAATTATATAGTGTTGTATCCATTCAGGGAATCTGTTTTTTTCACTCAACCCGGGGGTTCAGTGTATTTGGGCAGATTCCTGTGATTGCAGAATTGATTCCTCAAACTGGTAATTAAGCTCTTGTCCAAGTGAAAATACTCGTGTCATCCATTTGAAAACACACACGGCAACCTTTATCTAGAGAAAAAACTGGAGTCAACCCCTGGCTGCGTACGAGAAAACCAGGAATCCTAACTGCTAGACCATATGGGAACTGGCCAGCTTTAACTGGCCACAAGCTTGTGGGCCACTTTCCATAAATGTGGCCAGTGTGGGCGCAGGGTTTTGTAGTGGCCTGTTGCTTTTGGTGTGTGACTGTAACAATGTGATAATAATTTGGCAATACAAGAATCATCCGAAGGGACGGTTTACTGAAATATATAGTGTTGCATGCATTCAAGGGACATGTTTGTTGACTCACACATGGTTCAGTATTTTGGCCAGAATCCTGTGATTGCTGAATTTATACCTCGAACTGGTAATTAAGGTCTTGTCCAGGTGAAAATACTTGTGTCATGCATCTGAAAACACACATGGCAACCATTATCTAGAGGAAAAACTGCCTATCGTCGGTCTGTCAAGGTACAAAACTGACATGTTGTGAGGTTAATAATGAAAGTGAGACCAACTTTTAATCCGCAAAATTGCTGATTATTCGCTCGTTCAGTTTAATGCAGATTACAAATTATTCTCAATGCCCAGGTGGCAATTAGTGATAAGGCTTCAAAATGGCAAGCCTGTGACATCAAAACCACATGGCATTGCACCCTTCAAAGTAGTAAAGCGGTTACAGAGTAGCGATGAAATTGTTCATTCTAGAATCAACTGGCCCACCAGCCTGCATTTTGTGAGACGAATGGCAATACCAAAGCATGTCCGTGTCTCCCCTAGACATCGGAATGGGTGTGCAGAATGTGCCTTTTTTTGGAAAAAATAGAAGAATGCCTAGAGAGTTGCCTTTTCTTTTGGACTTTGGAGAAAAAAAACACAACAACAAAATAAGCCGGAGAAAAGCAAGCACAGAGCGAGCCAGCCAGGAGTCGAACCTAGAATCTTCTGATCCGTAGTCAGACGCGTTATCCATTGCGCCACTGGCCCACCATTAGTAGAGACCCCCGATTGTTACAGACTTGTTGGTTTTCGATGTGACGGTGGCAAGCATTGATGTCTGCTCATTCTCACCTTGTTATCAGGAGAACAGACTACCAGCCCTCCAGCCCACCAGCCCACCAGTCCTCCAGCCCACCAGCCCACCAGCCCACCAGCCCACCAGCCCACGAGCCCTCCAGTCCACCATCCCTCCCTGGTGGTCTAGTGGCTCTCACCGCCGAGGCCCGGGTTCGATTCCCGGTCAGGGAAAGCTCTTTTGCCTTCCAATTGTGGTCTGCGAATTCAAGCTCTGCTGACAGCTGTGAGAAAGCCAGCTCCAAACCAAAAAATTGGTGGGAACATGAAAAAAAACACCTCCTTCGAGCCGGAGTTGAACCAGCGACCTAAGGATGGCCAACACTCCAACCTACAGTCCTCCGCTCTACCAGCTGAGCTATCGAAGGGGCTAAGGGCTAGTCAGAACCTCGACATATCAGAGTTCTGTAGCTCTACTGCTGGCCAAAAAGTCACTTCTGGTGCAGGAAGATTTGCTGGATTTTTGAGGAGGGAAGCAAAATGGAGCATGCATTCCCATACCGGGAGTTGAACCCGGGCCGCCTGGGTGAAAACCAGGAATCCTAACCGCTAGACCATATGGGATTTGGACACTTTAAACTGGCCATGGGCTTCTGGCGCACTTTCCATACATGTGGTCAGCGTGGGCGCAGGACCTTGTAGTGGCCTGTTGCTTTAGTTCTGTGACTGTAACAATGTGATAATAATTTGGCAAAACAAGAATTATCCAAAAGGACGGTTTTCTGAATTATATAGTGTTGTATCCATTCAGGGAATCTGTTTTTTTCACTCAACCCGGGGGTTCAGTGTATTTGGGCAGATTCCTGTGATTGCAGAATTGATTCCTCAAACTGGTAATTAAGCTCTTGTCCAAGTGAAAATACTCGTGTCATCCATTTGAAAACACACACGGCAACCTTTATCTAGAGAAAAAACTGGAGTCAACCCCTGGCTGCGTACGAGAAAACCAGGAATCCTAACTGCTAGACCATATGGGAACTGGCCAGCTTTAACTGGCCACAAGCTTGTGGGCCACTTTCCATAAATGTGGCCAGTGTGGGCGCAGGGTTTTGTAGTGGCCTGTTGCTTTTGGTGTGTGACTGTAACAATGTGATAATAATTTGGCAATACAAGAATCATCCGAAGGGACGGTTTACTGAAATATATAGTGTTGCATGCATTCAAGGGACATGTTTGTTGACTCACACATGGTTCAGTTTTTTGGCCAGAATCCTGTGATTGCTGAATTTATACCTCGAACTGGTAATTAAGGTCTTGTCCAGGTGAAAATACTTGTGTCATGCATCTGAAAACACACATGGCAACCGTTATCTAGAGGAAAAACTGCCTATCGTCGGTCTGTCAAGGTACAAAACTGACATGTTGTGAGGTTAATAATGAAAGTGAGACCAATTTTTAATCCGCAAAATTGCTGATTATTCGCTCGTTCAGTTTAATGCAGATTACAAATTATTCTCAATGTCCAGGTGGCAATTAGTGATAAGGCTTCAAAATGGCAAGCCTGTGACATCAAAACCACATGGCATTGCACCCTTCAAAGTAGTAAAGCGGTTACAGAGTAGCGATGAAATTGTTCATTCTAGAATCAACTGGCCCACCAGCCTGCATTTTGTGAGACGAATGGCAATACCAAAGCATGTCCGTGTCTCCCCTAGACATCGGAATGGGTGTGCAGAATGTGCCTTTTTTTGGAAAAAATAGAAGAATGCCTAGAGAGTTGCCTTTTCTTTTGGACTTTGGAGAAAAAAAACACAACAACAAAATAAGCCGGAGAAAAACAAGCACAGAGCGAGCCAGCCAGGAGTCGAACCTAGAATCTTCTGATCCGTAGTCAGACGCGTTATCCATTGCGCCACTGGCCCACCATTAGTAGAGACCCCCGATTGTTACAGACTTGTTGGTTTTCGATGTGACGGTGGCAAGCATTGATGTCTGCTCATTCTCACCTTGTTATCAGGAGAACATACTACCAGCCCACCAGCCCACCATCCCTCCCTGGTGGTCTAGTGGTTAGGATTCGGCGCTCTCACCGCCGCGGCCCGGGTTCGATTCCCGGTCAGGGAAAGCTCTTTTGCCTTCCAATTGTGGACTGCGAATTCAAGCTCTGCTGACAGCTGTGAGAAAGCCAGCTCCAAACCAAAAAATTGGTGGGAACATGAAAAAAAACACCTC